>NC_142706.1:40662343-40962601 GCF_055471065.1 Atractosteus spatula
TCTTTGAAAGTTTAAAGAATTCTGGTGATTTTTCAGCTTTGGGGTTATGAAGTACTGTAGTGAGAGGTGGCTTTGTGAGAAACCCACCATTTTGGCTCAAAACGTGGAGTGAGTGGTATGGCTGGTAATTCAAAACCCTGTGGAATGAGGTACAGATGAATGAATGATTAACATTAAGAGGGAGTCAGATTCCACATGAGGGAAAGGACCCAGGATAAGCAGTGCATGGTATCAACCCCTGCTCTGGGCTAACTAGGTGGTACAGTATATAAGACCTGTTGGGAAGAAAAGGGTTTCAGTGTTTCTAGGCTCCAGCCTGGAAGGAAGCAGACTGAGAGCTTCAAGTTCTTGCTAGTAATGGCTAGCTTAAAGGCCTGTTGGACTCAGCGAACTAGAGAGGATTGAAAAAATACAGGTCATACTGTACAGAAAGATCACAGGTGCTGCATGGGTAGTTTATTTATGAGGCTCAATACAGTTGAGTTGAGGAATTATTGAAGATTGAGAGCAATGTTAATCAACTTCAATACTTCATTGCTTGGTGATTAAAAAAAGACAGAGAGGGTAGAGTTAGTGAGAAGATCTAGTGACTTATATGAGTCAAGCCATGTGAAGAGAAGCCTCAAAGTAAGAGGGCTGTGCATTCTTCACTGAGAAGGGAATAATGTGGAGGAGCTAGGAACCCAGAAGCAGTCCAAAATATCAAACAGGCCATTTAAAATGTGAAAAACTAAGATGGCCTGCTGGTTTTGTCTAGATTTACCGGCATTTGTCAAAGGGTTAAGTGTCAAGACACTATGTAGTAAAATGTGAGGCACTGCAATAGGTCCTAGCGCACTGCGTATATCCCTTTAAATTCATTCCCGAGTATCTTGTGTTAATCACATGCAACACTGACAGTTTTTGTGATGGCTTTGAAAAAGCATAAATAAGGTTTTAGAATTCAACTGAGGAATGGTATTAGAATGTCAACTAGATGTGTCATCAGCCTCCCAGACTGCACGTTCACTCTGGAAATGAAGGACCACTGTCACACTTGTCTTTAGATGACAAATATCATAGAAAGCCAATGCTGATGGATTTATGTACTTTTAGAGGCGGTTGCTAAATGATGGAGTCAAGATGAGGGCTGCAGAGGATTGTCACAGATGAAAGCCATCAATAAATAGCTACAAAAACTCAACCAAGAATTCAGGTGGCAGGCAAGCAATAGGATAGCACAGGCAGTTCTCAGGATTGACTCTTAAACTAAGATTATGGTACAGTGATATTTATTACATCATAATCTAATGCTGTGTCTAATTTGGAAGAGATAGCAGAGGGTATGGTGCTGCTTTTTATTAAAAACGAGTAAGCCCTAATAGATTCCTTTTAGTTAATGTTGCTTATTTGAATTGGAATATATTAGACCAAGAAAAATTATTATTCCTAAACTATGCATCCTTTCAGCATATACTATAATTTCATCACATCAGTATATGCATTAATTTGCAGAAATGGGTTACACTTAGATTTCTGTATTGTTAATGTGTATTGTTAATACTGTATATACAGACTATTTTGTGTTTTGATCAAGAGAAGTCTTTTATTTCTCGTCACATAACATTATGCTTTACTTTTTAAATCACCACAAATGGAAAGAAAAACTTTCTAATATGTTGGGGTGGTGGAATAGGTATAGATATATTCTGTGCAGGACACAAAATGAAGGGGTTATGTTTTGTAGCAATATTGTCCAATACAGATTTTTCAATCAAACTTTGTAGTTATATACAAATGTGATGTGATGTTTCCTCTGGGAGCTACATAATGGATGTACCACTCAGTCACCTATGCAGAGATTCTATCAGGAAAGAGAACACAGTAATAAAAAGGCAGAATAATGGAAAGGAACCCATTTCACATTCAGAGCTGCAACAGCCCATTTGAACAACAACAATATTTTGCGTATATTTCAAGTACAGCTGACAACATTGCAATGAATTCACAATGTGTACAATGTATGACGTAGATGTAAAGATATATATTGTAAGCATCAAACATAATTTATGTGCTGTACTGTATGTGAATCTATAATTGAAAAATCAGGTCAGCCTTTTAAACTAGAAATTAAAAGGGACCTAGCTTTGAGGTTTATGAGAAACTGAGAAAACATTACATGCAGTGACATAAAATATGAACAATGTCAATTTTCAACATTGTTTTTCAATTTTACAACTTGTAATATCTTTTCCAGCTATAGCTTTGAATGATTGTTTAAAAAAATCCCAATATAAATCAGAAAGATGAGCTGAGCACAGATCAGATACCGTATATTGTAGCTTATGTTCATATAAGTGCAGTATAATGTTGAATCACTAAGCTTCCAATATACTGTAGACATTTTACAGAAACATCAAAATTTATGCCACAACACTCACTGGGGCAAGAAAACAGATGGATAAATTTTAGATGCTTAGAAATGTCTAATTCTAAATGTAGCCAACATTTTTCTCTATGTTAATTTTTTCTTAATGAATGTATGATATTGTTTAAATACTTGACTATATGTGTTAAAACTGTACACCTTTAAGAATATCTATATTTAGATTTGATTATACTAACATTGAAATGATTATAAAAGAGTGCTTTATAAAAATGGACTTGATACCTAGAGCAGACATTACACTTATACAGTTGATACACAAAGTTTTACATTAACAAGAAGTACATATTAGAATAAGAAGTACATACAGTATGGTCATCAGTTTGTATAAAGATAGTTTATGGATCAGTATTTTGGATTCTCAGTCACACAAATAATAAGAGATGCCAATGAGTATCTATTTATCAATCGATTTCAAATATTATAAAGAGGGACTGTAATTATAGTATTCCTTCTCAACAAGATGTTATTCTCAAAAAGGTAATACCATCTGAAGACATTCACATTTATGCCCTCTTTAAATTAACATTTGCCAATTAAGAAGATTTTGGTATTAATTTGTTTAATATTGATAGTTACAGTACTTGGAGAAAAATGAATACTTTCTACAGTATGTTACTTTATTATATCTTATTTGCAATTCATGTCAGGATAGGTACTAGAAACAGGTTTTAAAATGCAAAAAACGACCACAGGCTGTAAAGGAGGAAAATAATGGGCCTGCACAATTTCAATATAAGGGTCAAAGTAACAACATAGTTCTGTACGTTATCTTTAGTCTTATGCATTCAATACGTAATATTATTCATTTTTATTCTCTGCAGTTGTAAAGCCAGTCTTGTAAAACCAATCTCTGCAGTTGTAAAGCTGGGATTCACAAGAATCTGTTATTTTACCATTTTGTTGTAGCTTCAGTATTTTGGCACTTTGCTTAATTTTGTTAACTTTGTTATAGATCTGCTCACTTCCGCTGCTCACTTTGCACTAATGAAGATAATTACAGACATTTGTAAACACTGTTGTATGATCTGATTTCTGTTTAAAGCATCTTGATTGACATCACTTAAAGAGTTCCCCAAAGAATTCCTCCTGCAGAATCCTCTTTATGTGACCCAAGCACAGTGAAGTGCTAAGTCCTAGCTACAACCAATAAACTGAAATACTTTGAACCATAACAAAGTGAATTCAAGGCGAAAGTTGCCAATCAGTCAAAGCATTCCTGGACTACCAGGGGAATTCAGCTCTCACGTAGCAGTCTTGTTTTCAATCATCTATCGCATGCTCTATTCATTCAGATAAAAAACTGTTATCATGTTCTGTCATCCAGTGTTCACATTCTGCACTCGTCTTCTGAAAGTTCTCTTCTATCATGTTCAAAACAAGCTGAATGCATAAAATGCATACATTTAAGATAAGAACTTGAAATGATTTTGTTTCACTGATTATCCAGTCTTCATCAAAAAGAACTTTGATTTGGGAAAGAGTCACTGTAACCTGGAGTCTATTCCAAAAAAGATTGCATGCAAGGTGGAGTTACATCATTTTATTTCATGTATGGAACATATTTTATGTCAAATTTTTATGAGCTGTTCATATCAGCAATTTACACTTTAATGTAGAATTTAACTTAACATTCAGTCAAAAGAATAAAGTAAAATGTTCATTCTTTATATAACATATACGCTCCCAACTGTATGTTTTAACTTTTGAGATATAGTATTTTGTTTTACAATTACCAGGAATATCATTATGAAGATGTTTGTCTTGTTTCTAATCCTAAACTTTTGTTATGACCAGAGATCACAAACAGCGTAGAAAGGGGACAAAACCATAATATTGAATTTCCAGAATTTATTTACTTATTGTCTGTTTGTGGGTGTGGGGATACTGTACCTTAGAGGGGAGCTGATGACATCCTGCTGCTGGCTGCACATTTAAAAGCCTAAGAAAGACCAGGAGAGAGAAAACGAAAGGTGTCATATTATATGAAGGCAGAACAAAGCTGTTCTTTGTCTTTGATGTAGCAAACTGGCATTTCCAATGACCTTATATGCACAGAGTGGAGTAGATGATTTGTATGTTGTCTGTAGGGGGCTAGTAGAAGAGACAGAGGAGAGGGGCAGCAGAAACACCAGAATGTGCTTTTGTAAACACATTATCAAACAAAAGAAATCGCAACCTCCAAATTATCTCTTCTCTGAAAACCCCTTCAATCACCCCTCATCACCCTTGATGGATACTTTCTCTCTATTTCTACTTCTCTCTGCTCTAAAATACAGCAAAGCAGCTACTGTACATTGGAATTACTGGACTTTGTATTCAGCAGCACCACTCCAAGCCTCCACCATCTCCGCACATGCACCATGGATGCTACCAATCACAAGTTCCATATAAATGATATCCAGACAGGCCAGGCTCCCAACACAGTGCCTGCAACTTTTAGGTTCACAGTCAGACAAGTCTCTTTAGGACAATTCTAAGTGCAACAGAATTTCACTTTAGAAGTCTACCATGTGTACTGTACATATTACTGATGAGTTTTTATTTTGAGTTATTATCTGTGCATTTTTTGATTGTTGCTTAGAAAAAACATTTTATAAAGATGACCTTTGGTCATTTTGTAACCTTGAAAAAACAATTTTTCTACCAAATGTTGAAAATAGAGAAGGATTTAAAAGAAAAATGTCTTTTCCCTCCTCCACCTGTATTTTTTCTTCTTCTATAGCTGTTCTTCTTTTGTGCTTCCATAGCATTTTTTGTTCTCCTATAACTTCTATAGCTCTATAGCTGTTTCTAATTTGTCACTTTGACCAGGATTCAACCTCATTGCTCTTCACCTTGACCCACAACCAAGAATTAATTGAATGAGATACAGATGCAGCCATTCAAGCTTCGCGGTACAAACCCGTACTGTACGCAACTACCCGCAACCCACCGCAGCATACTGCAGTACGTGATTGGCTGGCGAAAATGACTGACAGGTGCACTCATGGTGCATTGGATGGTAGTGAAAAGATTTAGTCATTTAATCTCTTTACTGTGCACATTTTAATCTGCTTAGTATTGAATATTTACAGTAGATATTTTTTGTAGAACATAACAAAAGGTTCTTTAAGTGTTATTTGCCCCCTTAGACCATCCTCATAATGAATGCAATACATTCAATGAATAATCTTCCACTATGTCAATTTGAGGTTTTAAATCCAAGGATTAAAACAAAAAATATATATCTTTAATTACAAGACACAGTGGTCCTTGTGCCTGATGGGAGCTACCATCAGCTAATACCCACAATCTCTTTTAGTCTGACTTTTAAGGGGTCTCTTCCTATTTTAAATGATGTCTCCCTTTATTTGCACAAAACAGAACTCCTCTCCCACACATACAGTACTGTGTATTTAGAATATATATTCACATTCCTACTACAGTACTTTATTATTTATCATGCAGTTGCTTTATAAAGAGAGAGGTCTCTTGTGTTTTTGGAAATGCATTGACTTTACAAATACTGTACATTAAAAAAATGCAGCATTTCTACATTTATGCTGTATTTATAGTACAAATACACAGCCATATACACAACACTTTCTGCTTTTTATTGGCATTTAATTATGCCTATACTTTCATTTTTATCATTGAAAATGTATGTTTTATTAATCTACATGTGGAGAAAACTTACGAAACATTTCATATTGAGATGGAAATCAGTTGTTAATTAACTTTTCAAAGTCAGTCTTACTTGTAATGTCAAGATTCTGTCTTATTCAATGATTATTCATAAACTCCTTGAATATCCCCCTTTCCTATACCAGGCATTTGCAGTTCGAAGCTCCAGACTAGATAGTTTTCCCCCTGTTCTATGGGCTTCTAAATTTGGGGATAACCGATGGAAGTGATTTGTTCCTCAGATGAGACTGAATTAGTTGAATACAGTGTCGAATGAGCTGCAGGAGTGCCACTGATGGTGATTTAGTTAAGATAAAAGCAGAGCTGCTGTGTACTGTCATTTTTACTGAAAGCTCAAGTGTATTTAAAGGTGATTGTGTAAAATCAAGACAGATGGTAATATTTTGTATTCCAGAAACACAGATTTTGTCAGATTTGAGCTGGAGCCTTTCTTGTACAGTATAGGCAGTAGGATCCCAGATACCCCACCATCACTGGCCCTTCTCTGAGGACCTCATCAGCACAGCCCAGATGAGTGTCAAACCTGTTAAGTTGAAAGAACTGTCTTATACTACAGTGTGTCTGTATGCTCTTGAGAGACCTTGGGTCTGTCTCATTTTATACTATAAAACCTGTTATAGGTGTACCTGATTTCTACTCAGTGTTGGGTAATTTACTTGCAGAGTCCTTGCAGTTCGTCTGCAATATGGAGAAGTCTCATCAATAAAGATGACTTTGAGTTGCACGCGTAATTTAACAAGGGTAGCACGGATTAGATAAATAGAATGCAAAGCAACAGGCACCACCTTAAAGGTTAATAATAAAATAATTTTCAATTTTATGTTCCTTTGGATATTTTCAAAAGGGAACAACTGGTGACACAAGTGCATTGTCTCTCCACCTAATAAAAATGTGGTGCAAAATACAAAAATACTGATTTGGTTAATTTGTGACATTTTACTTTAGAGTTTAGTTGTATGATCTGATCTTTTTCAATTACAGGGAATTAATGTATTTATTGGACCAGGCTAATTGCCTACCATGGGTACATTGACCTTAGGTCTTCATCTACTACACATAAAAGACCACCAGGGATTTTTGCCCTGAAAGGCAAAGTTGAGAGCAAATGTATTTAAAGACTTCTGTTTGAACTCAGACAATTTGACAGCCCTCTAACTGCCCTGCAAATGAGCATCGCATCAAACCACTACCAGAGGCTGAATCTGATAACAATCCAAACTATTTAAAAGTTGTATACTACCAAACTGTTTTCTATTTGTTTGTACTTTATATACAGTATGTGAATATACTTTATAGTCAATCGCTCCTAATCCTTCAGAATGCTTTGCATACTGTATTTTTCCTTAGAGTGTGTTTGAATAAGAAACTGTGAAAATACTGTACATGTGTAGGGGTTAGATAGTGAAAAAAACATTAATTACTTTTTAGGCTGAATACATATCTGTCTGTGTGTAATTAAGGATCATGTAAGTCTTATTATTCACATTATAACAAATCAGATTTTTCATCAGAAAATCAGGTATTAAATGTAAATTGTATCTGAAAACTTAACATTGGAAAAGGCACTTATTTTTTCAAACTATACTGTACCCACTAAGCTTCAATATATATACTGTAGATACACTTTGTTCTAATTTTAACATCATTGCTTTTTATATGAAAAGCTGAGCTTGTGGTATGTTGTAATGCAAACAAGTGGTTTGGTTGTCTCTGAAAATGAGTACAGATACATGGAAAAGATTCTGTGTACAGTATATAAAGTCTTGATTTCCAACTGCAAAATATGCATATGCTGTACAGGGTTCAGAAACAATTATGCTAATAAAATCCAAAAGTGAACATACGATAATACTGAGGAGCATATCCTATTCACATACAGTCTTAGCTATTTTACTAGAAACTGATATTTTTATGGTGCATTTTATGACTTAGTAGTATACAGTATGTTAAATTACTCAGCAAATGTATTTGATGATCAAATATACCTCTTACTTTCCCCTAAGATTCAAAGATTTTATATCTCATGAGGCTATCACAATTTACATTTTTTAATTACATGAAATAAATAAATACTGTAGATCAATGTCAGAAGCAGTGGCAGGCATGACTGGAAGATAAAGCTGACCAACTTGCTCATTTCGCTTGAATCTCTGCCAAAGAAATCAACATCAACAGCTTGTTTTGCTGCTTAGGGCTATTCTTAACAACACTTTAATGCATGAAATAAACGTATTTATTTTAGGGGACAAAATGTCACATTTATTGACTGTTATTTTAGTATTTTATGAGGTAATTGAGCAAAATGTGAATGTACAATATTTACTGAGTATAAAAATGCTGTCAGCATTTCTTTAGTCATCCCGTAATATTCTGATTCGAATCCACAGTTTTCAGACAGTACTTTATTAAGCAGAATTTTTCAGAGCTGCAATAAGGAGCTAGAAAGCTTTCAGACATAAAAATGTCTGTTTAGAAAAGTAGGTAATGAATGAGTTCTTAAAACAAATCCCAGTGTTTCAAGGTTTGTTTGATAAAAATATTAGCGCTTTCATAAAGCATTCTTGTTTGTGGTGTCAAACCAAGCCAAATAATCACAATAAAGTAAATGAATATAAGATGTACTGTACTTCAATGGTTTCTCTTTTGAAGTTTCTTTAACCTGTTCTGAACATTTCAGCCTTGTCTATTTGAATTTTCATTTATGTTTCCCGACTCTCACTTTGAGTACATAGATTCTGTGACTAACACATGCAGCTGATATTACAGTATACTGTACCATTACATTATTACAGGACCGTATTTGTAGGTAATCACAGCACATACTTCCCTTGCATTGAATTTCTTTCACACACCTGAGTAATCTTTGTACAGATGATGTTGGTGAATTATTGACTTAATTAAAATCAATATCAATTTACAATCGTGTGGTCCCCAGTGATTGATAATTCACATGATATCAATAACTCCACAAGTCTAATAGATAAATTGTTTATTGCACTTTTTGAGCATTATTTTTTACTTTCCCTTAAAAGAATGCAGATATCAGATACATTACTTTTCATCGTAAGAATAACAATGCTTATTATGAAATATTCTTTGGAATCTGGTATTTCCCCCATTTTATTAAATACAACCATATTATGTTTCATTGTGGTTAGAATACTGTTATTCTTTTATTATTTTCATTTATAGAGGCTACAGACTATAGTATAGTGTTAGTGACAGGAATGTTTTTTTTATGGATTTCTGGTTAATAAATGTAAGGCAATAAAACAATTTTAAATGAATATTCATTTTATGTGGTTTAGAGTTATTATATGTAATGCCTCTAAGACCAATATTTTTCTTTGTGTGAGATGTGTACTCTCACAATGTATCTGCTACAATAGTAGTTAAACCCTATTGAATATTTTCATTAAATATAGGTATTAAACCATGAACGAGTAATGCAAAAAATAAAGATAGTTTATAATGACAACGTTGTACAAAGAAGCGATGAAATAAAAAAGAAAGTAAGTGATTTTTTTACAAAAGTGACTGTTACTTAAAATTTCCCATATACTGTAGCTCCTACTGTATACCTGCTGATACAAAAGACAACATTGTGGTAATGTTACTCATACTGGATAGATTTTCTCTCTTTGTATGAGATACAACTGCAGCAATTTTAAAACCTTGGAAAAGTACAGAATGTACAGAATGGCAGAGAAAAAAAACGTATGCTATAATTTACTTTCTGTCTCGGTCTCTAGTGTTGCCTTTTCTGGCTCTGAACCTCACGCACTCTATCCTCATTCTGGGTCTCTCAAGGGAAGAGTTCTCTCCTCCTATTCTAGGCTATGCATTGCCTGTAGTATGAGTGAAAAACATGATGGGCCTAATCTGCTTCTTCACCCAATTTCTAGGAGTGTCTTAGTTCAGCTACAGAGGAAGCCGCGTTTTTGAGTCAACATGCATTTGTAAAATTGGGGACCAAGTCAATATGTTAATTTGCATATAGCTGAACTGGGTTTTACCCTCTAGACTCTTTATTTAAGTTGTTTTTGGTATTCTCACCTGATAATCCATTTGACAATCCTTTCCTGTGTAAAAACATACATGTGTATACTGCATACTGTATTGCCCCAATACAAGATCAAGGAACTGGTCAGCTGGGACATAGAATGACATCTGTTGCATTTCAAACAATCTTTCTAATTCAGGATACTAATGCTTGGCAACCTCTGGCTCTGCTTTCCAAAGACATTTTTCCTCTTTAAAGCCGCTGATGACACATGTCTTTGAACTACTAGTTAAAGAAAAGATCTTTGATCACCACACTCCAGTAGAGCTGTTGTGTCCCTAAAATAATGAGAATAATATCCGAACTCGGCAACTCTATTGTAGACAGAATAAAAAAGGCCCATTCTATGCATTTATGCAGAGGTCCTCATGAAAAAATATAGCAAGTTTCATTCATTTGTTTCCTCTTACAATTGCAGAAAATGTCTATTTCATTAATGGTTACCATCACAAATGTATTGCATAAGTTAAATTGTATCTTTCTCATCCACCTTCTTTTCTGTACCTGTTAGGCATTGTAAGTGCTGTGCTTACAGCAACCTTGAATGCTCACACAACAACCAGCTTTCTGCCTTTGCCACCCACACACTTATGTCAGCTTCAGTCACCAAAGGAACTTGGAGTCACACAGTCAGGGGCGGGGGGATGGGGGAGTCACACAGTAGGAGGGAGAATCTATCAGTGAGCCAAGATAGTGCCGACTTGTGCTTCAGCTGTGATTTAAATACTTCCAAAGGTATCTGCAATTTTTTAGATAGCTAATATGCTGACACTATTGCAGGGTGATGGAGTGATTACATTTCATATTACATTGCATCTGTGGGCCTAGGCATATGGGCAGTAAATCAGATGCTGAAGTGATATTGTCCCCTCCAGACACAAAAAAGGCCATGGACTTTATATAAGCCTTAACTCAGATGTAACAAAGGGGCATAAATTAATTGTCACCGGCTGTTTAAAGTTTGCTCATTTGAGAAAGGTGCAAGATTGGAGAGTTTATTTTATATTTGGCCACTTGAGGGCACTGTAGTATCATGAGGATTATGAGGATTCCATATATCTAACAGAAGTCACTAAAGATGATTCTGAGTCTTCCAAAAAAAGAGACATCTTGCCTTGAGATAAACTGGGTCTGAGTCTAAAAAGTACGTAGAAAGACTGTCATTTTCAAGTGAACATAAGCCCTCTGGTGGTGATGTACAACTTTGTAGGTCAATAACAACATCAAATTCACAAACCTCCTTACAGGTACTGTGTTTTGAACCAAAGCCAGAGTGAATACAAATATGAAAGAGAACATGCCAAATTTACCTCATACTCGATTTTTTTAGATAACGATGATGGTAGATAACTGTGTCCAGGACAACTGTGTTGTCTGTTACCTGCTCTTTCATAAGGAAGTTTTCAAATAGGTCTGCATTACTAGGAGAAACAATAGGGCACATATTCCAGATATCCAATAAATATTTTTTCTCATTTCTTTTTGTTCATGTACAATTGTTTTTTATTGTCATTGTAGAAACATTTATTGTTGAATTAGCAATACATGTGAGGCATCTAAAAACTTTAATGGATCTACAGTAATTAAGTCATAAAGTGTCTCATGTTAAGATTTTTTTCTGCTATAAGCTCAATTATTTAGAAGAGTTTTTCGAAATTATGACTGGTGTCATGAAGTGAAATAGAAATTATTTTGCAGAATATGGTACTTTATTGGGATTTAAAGTAAACACAGAATGACTTGCAAATTCTATTTGCAAAGTTGGTCAGTTCAAGAAAAAGTAAGAACAAGAACTGCTTGATACGTTTGAAGTGTAAATCCCTTTTGTATAGGAAGGCATAAAATCTTCTGGTACGCTGGTAGACCAATTAAAAATGAATGATCTAGTGCATATATTTGACAAAGATTTTCTGAGATGGTAGACAACAGTGCTTGTAAAAATATTCTGACCCTTGCACAGTTTTCTCATTTTGCGGCTTTACAATTTGCATCATTTTACTTTTGCAAAGCATTTTATACAGCATGCATGGATACAGTATGCAGGCTTTTGATTAGTGCTAGGATCAGGGTGATTTGAATATGTGTTCTTGTTCCTTAATTTCAGGCTTTATCATCACAAAAGGTTATGGAGAATTTTAGCAATAGGTGGATTAATACATTAAGCTGAAATAGAAGTGTTTTTTGTAGTCCCCTCTCTATTACAAGGATTATATTTTAACTAATAGTTGCTGATTTGTTTTCCACAATGGTCCACACATTGACCACATTGCAGATGTATTAGGTGGTGGCAACACATATTCCAAAACTTACAGTAGCTGTACAACATTTCAGGTTCTTCCTTTTTATGTATCTCCAGCTGAGAGCTGCTACTGTATGTGTAAGTATATATGCAGTAAGTCATAAGTTACCTATAAGACTTGGTGGACTGCAGAAACATAATTAAATACCACTGATAAAGTATCATTTGTAATTGTTTTTCTAACAATATTTTCAAATATTTATTACACTTCCCATTTTAAGACTTTAAATTTGCAGTTCCCTGTCCATTATACTTTAAACATATGTCTAAAGTATACAGAACCCTCACAACTGAAATCTCTCTGTCCAGCTAGTAATGATGGTAATCTTTCATAAACAGAAGAACCATAACAAACATCTCTTGGAAATCAATGATTGATAAATTTATACTCATGAAAAGTGACCCCCTGACCTAAAACACTAAGAAAAGCAAACTCCTGACCTAAGGCACTTAGCAGATTATGGTATTTATATTCAAACATGATTTTACTTCAATGAAGTGTTGATGCAATGTGGCATTTGCAGCAAAGGGGGCATAACTGATTTTCATTCTGTGGCTACATTGCCTTACCTTATGTAAATAAAGGATAGTACAATAGTTAAGTATATGAATTATATCACTTGTAAAAGTTTGAGGTGCACTAACGTTACAGTAGATTGGAGTAAAAAATGTGTTATAAAACACAATACATCTGTGTTTTGTGTATCGTTCGTTTTGCTGTAGAGTCTTCAAATTGAAGAAAAGAGAGGATTTTATTGAATATGAAGACCAGGCATGTACTGTACATTAGATTTCACATACATGCGCATGAATTGCATCTTTCAACAGACAAACTAGCAGTCAATACTCAACAGACAGAATTTTTTTTTTCATTGCAGTACAGTATTAAAGGTGCTTCATTGCAAAGAAAGGGTGTCTGTTTGGAAAATGTGCCACTTTGGCACCTGCTGTGAATGTCATGGCACGAAGTGCTGCCAACAATTCTGTAAGGGAAATGTATGCTAAGAAAAATGGAAAACAGAAAACAAATGCATCACAATAATTCTGGACTTATGTTCAGATTCAGTTTCTAAAGTAGAATGAGGAAGTAGCACAAAATGAAAAGGTGAAACAACATATGATAAGGGTAAGAGCTAGCAATGTACAGGGCTGAAAGTGACAAAGTTCTCATTAGTATTTGTGAAAAGCAACATATAATGTTCTCACTTCTAAAGCCATTATCACATACAATTGTGTGCATTCTTGCATCAAGTGCAACAAGCAAGTGCAAGTAGCTTAGCCAACTGAGTAATTGAATCCCAGAAAAAAATGCCGTAATGTACACATATAAATTTAATTTTAAAAAGTTGCATCACATGCATAAATACTGGATACGAATGTATCAAAAATAAAAAGTGACTTAGGATGTTTTCATAAAACCCATAAAAACCATAAAAACAGAGGCTACCAACACTGCTAAAGACAAAAGACTGGTGCTGTTCTTAAGTGTCCCAGTGGGTTATCTGCAGTTGCAAACAGACAAAGTCAAGGTTTTTGGCTGGGCAGGCTAACTCACCAGTTTGCAGCTGTCTCACCAACTGTCTTTTGCACAGAAAACTCAAGGCTATCAAACTTTGTCACAGCAACACTATTTACATAACTGCATTATACGTACCATATCCTAGTTATCACCTGAGACCAATGTGCTTCATTGAAAACCATATATAATTTGTGAGGATTACCCTCCAGACATAAGTGTGAAAAGTTTCAAGATAAACATCAAAGTCTAAATTTAGCATGTAAAACCTATACCATAACATTATGCTCTGTGGAGAAGTAACTGCATACTATATGTGTTACATATTTCTACACATTGAATAATGAAAAATATGACTAAACTTTCTCTTACAAACACATTTGATCATAGATTATATCCCCATGATATTTGACATAAAGGCCAATACAAATAACAACATCCAAGAACTAAATATATAGAAAGTGTTTATTGAATGTTTTAGTCATAGTAAATTTGCCTTAATCCTCTTGTCTAAGTGCCAACAGCCTAACCACATGATGAGAAGATTAGGACCACATGTAGAGTGAATAGTGAATAGTGACCAAGTGATGCAGTACCTGCAAAGGTGGACATGGTGTGGTTCAGAGATGCAAAAGGTCATTATGAGGGAGAGAAGAGGCTTACATACAGTATAGTACTTACAATTTTTTAATGTAAGGAAGTTATGTCAGGAATGGTTATAATTTAGTGCAGCAGAAGCTGATTAAACTTGGCCATTGTCCTTCCCAAACCTTCATTGTAAACTCCAAGTTATGATGTTGTACGGGGGTTAATTCCCACATAACATTCCCTTTGCTATCCACAGTAGCCAAAGGCCAAAGACATAGAGTATGGGTAACAAAAAAGTAATCGTGTAAGTATCAGCATCAAGAAACTCATCGTTAATGGGTTGATTAAAAAAATGCCAGCATGAGAGGCAACAAAGTTTATTTCACAAACTTTCAAAAAGCAGGGAATAAAAAAAAATCTCTCTGGTGAAAAAAAGGCTTTACAAACGCCCATCTTTTCTGCTGTTTCCATAAATAAGCTTTTTCTGCCTGATTCATCCAGTCTTTCACTTTGCTCTATCCCTTTCATTCAGCAGCTTTACAACCTGCTTTACTAGGCTGCTCTCATTCTGTGTGAAATTTAATTAATTAATTCAATTTAATTAATTTATAGTGCTGTGATTTTGTTCCTTAGTTTTTGCTTAGGTGACTTTGTGCGTCCTTATTGTGTTATTTGATTTGGGCTTTGATACAGTTACTACAGTTTCTGTTTTGTCCTGTTTTTAATAGAGCCTAAATTGTCCAACTAAATGTGCTGTCTAAAAGAGATAAAATAGATTTCTCCATGAAACGAGAGTCTCAGGGCAGCATGGTGGTGCAGTAGTTAACATTCCTGCTTTGCAGTGATGGGGTCCTGGGTTTGATTCTGGACCTGGGGTGCTATCTGTGGTGAGCAGTATATTCTCCCAGTGTCTTCCAATTTCCCACCACATTCCAAAAACGTACTGGTAGGTAAATTGGCTTCCTGGAAAACTGGCGTGTTCTATCTTGTGTCTGTTGCTTGCCAGGTTAGGCTTCAGCTCCTTTGTGATGTAGATGTAGCTGTAGATGTAGATTTCTTAAGAAATTGTAATATGTGACAGGCTCTTGTGAAGGAGTTTATAAGTTTCTATATTGGAGTTGGAGTTGGAGTTTTTTCTAAAGATATAAAGTACGTTTTACCTCAGAGCAAAGTTTAACCCTTTGATCAAATAATTCATTTTGATTTGATTATGGGTGCAGAAATGAAAACGGTCATGAAGCAAATACCTACTAAAATCTAAGGAGTGAGAAAATGTTTTATCTGTCTGCAGCACTTAAATGTTGTGTATTTACAGTAATGTGTCAGCCATAGAATTTAGCCTTATAGAACTAGACAACTAATTCTGGATACTGTAATATTTCCTAATTAGCTGTTTTTTCTGTCACTGTGAATTTTTCTGCAAATGCTTCAAGTGATAAGTTTTCAGAGCATACTACTGCTGTTTCAATACTGATGACAGATTTTAGAAACAAGATAAAACTAAATTGGAAGATTTCCTGGATTTTGATTGTGACGTGATAGATGACCCTTACATTATATGATTATAATGACTGTTTATGACTAAATACTTTGCAAAACAGCTGCTTAAATCTCAGTAGTAAAAAATTCAAGCTTTTTTACTACTATTACTAATTTTTACTACTGTTGCTACTAATAATTTCCTGTGTTCATGTGGGTCTCCTCTGGGTGAGTAAAAAGAAATTCTGGATGGTTTTTAAACTCCTGGGAAAACATGCTGTGGTGTGAGAGTCTGTGTATCTTTGTCTACCTTCTGATAGACTGGTCTTCTTCTCATCCAGGTTGTATCCAGCCTTACAGTATGTCCGTTGCTTGCTGGAATAGGCTCCAGCTTCGCTGTGACCTTGTATTAGATAAAGCATTTAGAAAATAGATGTTATAATACTACTACAACTAGTAGTAGTAATAATAATAATGCCAAGGCTGATGTACACCAAATTTAGACAAGTTATAATTAATGATGCCTTGAATCTGAAAGCAGTTCCACCTCCTACATTGCCTGCCGTTACTCTGTTTTAAATTCATTTTGTTTTTATACAGTGGTGGCTTGGATACTGACCGGCTTGTAATGAAATACCTCTGATGGATGGGTTTGGCTTTCAAGCTTCATTTGTATTGTTCAAATATCCTTTACCACTGGTGTTAGAGTCCACTCTTGCGTGAGTTACAGTATCTCACATGTCTTTGAAACACTCAAGCTGTCCATCAGCCTACGCTTTTTACCACCATTTCTGTCAACACTCAGCAATGTGTGTTGCTTTATGCTTATGTTATATTGTCATATACAGTACATACAATGTTTTCTAAAACCTGACTTACCGGTAAATATTTTTGGCAATTTTGGTGTTCTGTCAGAATTTTATACCTGTATATGTCCAATGAAAATTTCAATACTTTTATTTGTGCCACTGCTTAAACACTTACTGTAAATATCTAGTTGTCGATATGTTTTTCACTTTTCATGCTATCTCAGTAAGCAATTTGAACATAGGTAGATGTACAGTATACCTGAAAAGACAGACACAATTTCCCAGTTCTCTTCAAGCTTGTGTTTCCATTGATAAAATTGAATGTATTTCCACAGTTGCATTTTTTTTCAGTTTGTCTTTCTGTTCATTTAGGATATGAAGAAAGTGCATTGTCACAATACCAAAATCATATGGAAAGGGAAGCAACTGGAAGGAACTGTGGGATGCCTAGCTCAGACAAAATTTAAATTTCATTTCTTTTTATTTTTTTTTGTGATCAATACCACTCCTGTATCTTGGAATGCAGTAGAAGAAACCTTATCTTTCCATATATACTTCAGGATTTAATGTAACATTAATGGCCCACTAAGACACTGTACCTATATTTAATTTTACACTTATAATTACATACTATATTTACCTGAATATACAGTAAGCCAAGTATTTTTTCCAAATTTCAGGGTGGTACTGTACAATTCGCCTACAGATTATATTTAAATGCAATTAAAAATACTGGACGCCGATGTGGTTGTGACATATTTACTACCAGATTGCTAAATACTGTGGAAGTTTACATGTACTGTAACTGTACACTGTAAACTGCCATTTTGCTTGGTTCTGGTAAGTTGTTGACATCAAGGGATAAAAACACTTACAGTATATCCATTTTTAGTGATTCAAAATGAGCAAGAGGTCACAGTACACTTTTGTGTTCAAGAAGGAGGTGATCCTGTGAAATCATTCAGCTGGAAGGCAGTTTGGAGCGGATGAGTGAATGCGCAGAAGATGGAGAGAGATGAAGGAAAAGCTCTTATTTGAAAAGGAAAGCAAGAAGAGTTTTAGAGGAAGAAAGTATGTGTTTATCTGGACATCATTTGCATTTTTTCTTTAAAACTGCTCCCGATTTTCCTTTATCTATTGAAAACCAAGAGAACAATTTTCATTCCAACCATTTCTATTCATAAAGGTACTGCAACTTGTGCTTCACGAGGAATGACAGCAGCCGAAATCTTGGGAGAAATTAGAATCGTTTATTGTGATGTGGAGATTTGGCGTAACCTGCTTGGCTGAGGGCCAACCTTCCGGCCGTTGGACGGGGAGGATAGGACCCCCATGCGACCAATGGGGTAGCTGCAAAGGTGGAGAGGGGGTGGAGGAGGGATGCAGAAAACGAACGAGGAAGAGGAGAGGGTGACGTTTGATATTTATGGAGACCGGTTGCTTACGTCAGGATTAGTGAGAATTGCAGCAGCTGTGTCGAATGAGCGCGGCTGCCTTCATTCCTCCCGAACTTTCATTAAAAACTCCACTTTGTAAAGTTCATTTTCAATTTACACAATTTTCCACCTCCTAAATTTCTGGGTGCAGCTTATAATCAGGGGTGGTCTTTTATTCGGGAATATACAGTTTTTAATTATAAACTGGGTTGTGTAGAAAAAAATTCAGAAAAGTACAGCGATTTCTAGTTTACCTAGCTATAAAATTCTTCAAGTTATTTTTCCTTTTCTCTTTCACTCAGTAATGAAAATAAAGAATACATACTGGATTGTCGGGTAGGGTTTGTGGGTATTCCAACAGTATTTTTGTTTGTATCAATATAAATGTTTTCTTCCCCATCACATTAAATTTTCACATTCCATTTATACTATTTATTTTTTTCTTTCTAAAGTAACCTTTTCCATTTCACAAATTGTAATTAAATTCCTTTAAAATCTGGAGATAAGGAATTCAAGGTATCTGCAGCTGGAAAATTCCTATTTTGTCTGAAGCACATGTTTTATTATATTTCAGATTCCTATTTGGAACATTGCGTGTATATCTTGTTATAAGAACTGCAACACACATATTTCTGTGTTAAAAGTTGAACAAGGACACTCACACACTCATAGTTATTTATTTTCCTCTTAAGCAAAAATCTAAAAAAAAAACAAGGTCATACTCTTTAATTCTACATACAATGAATTTCTTCAGATAGACTTTACATTGATGTTCACTGCAAGATGAAGCCTGTTGTAAATTCCTATAAAAACATTTTGCACCTAATTTCTGCAGCATGAATGAAACATAAGGTTGACAAAACATAATTTAGGCTCTCACAGCAATATTCAGATAATACAATATAATAACATTAGTTTCAGCAAGAGAAGGCAAGCTGGTCTGTTATACACTGCACATTATTAGTTATGGTATTGATCCAAGAAACTTTGCCAGACCTTTCATATTATAATGGATAAACATTTTGACTTTCTGATATGTAACAAAGTCTCGCCTGCCATCTTGCATTGAATCTGCTTACACTTAAATTGCAAGCTTACCTAAATTTTGATCTTGCAAGTCAAATTGTTCATCCGTGTTACTATTATTTTAGAACACATAATAGTTTCAATTCCAATTGACAACATTTTATGTTAGGAACTAGCTTCTACTGCATTGGATGCTTCACATTATTTTGTGTTTTAATTCCTGTGTTTCCTTCATAAACTTGATTGAGGGTACAGGTATGTACTTAAACCTAAATGAACTGGTTCTGAGAATTAAATCTGCTTCATGTCTGTTAGATCCTGTACCTGATTTCTTAGATTACCCTAATTACTCTGTTCTGAGCCCTTCAGTGACTAATATCATCAGTGTGTCTTTGATCAATGGTGTTGTACGTCTTACATTTAAAACTGCTGTCTTTATACCAGTGCCTGAAAAATGTAACTAGGCCACTGACAATTCAAGTAATTACATATATATTTTAAAATTGCCTCTCTTAGCATAAACTTTGCAACTATCACTTAACAACTAAAATTTCTGAAATGTTTCAGTCTGATTTGAGATTCCTATACAGGACAGAAACAACTGTTTCAGAAATGTGAATAACTTTATTATGGCCTCTGCTTCTAGTGTCTTTACAATTTTACTATTATGGTATAACAGTTTCTTAGCCTTTGATACTGTTGATTATAATATAATATGTTTCTTACTCAGGTGGAAAGTGTGTTTGAGACATAATATTCCTTGTTTATGCTAGTGATTTTGATCAGATCTGTTTGGAGACTTATATACTGTAGTTGTTTCAGTTCTAACTGACAATGTAGCATACTGTATCAAATTTTTTGATGCAGCAACGCTTCATTAAGGAGTTTCCAAGTTTCTCCTTCCAAATTCTGAGACTGGAACTAAATCATTTACTGTATTGTCTTGATGTTTGATTTGTTTCATTGAGTCAAAAGAGTTAGTGAATCAGATGAATGAATCCTCTGAGGACTTGTGAATTGATTCATTGAAATGATTTGTTCAAAAAGAATGAATTGTTTGAACTACAAAGCTCTGCTTGCCAGCATGATTTATGGTGAAGTGAAGCTGTTACTTTGTAAATAGTTACTGCATTTACTACACATGTTAGGCTTGTTCAGTGCTAGTTCTGGAGGGCCTGTGTGTCTGAAGTACAGTATATTTTCCATCTGAAGGTCTGGAATTGCTAGACCCGTAAGATCTTTAGTTTGAGCACACTAATCGAAGGAACGTTTCTTCTACAGTGAATAATGAAGAATCTTGCTGTTTTCTTTTACTCTAGATTCACTTTTGAATCTCATGTTTGGGACATCTTTTAAATGTCTTTTTACATCTTAGGAATGTACTGCCTCCTCTGTCTATACCTAATACAGGATTGACTTGCTCACATCTTTGTCCCATGCTGAAATCCATTTCTAACCGCTTTATCGAGTGTGGGGTGCAATACAGGATACATCCTGGGCAGGACACCAGTCTATCACAGAGCACACACAGACACAAACATGAACACACTCAAACCGGGGCCACTTTTCCCATAAGACAATTAATATACGGCAACAACCCTAACAAACATGGGAAGAAGATACTGTTCAAACTCCATTGCAGATAGCACCCCATGAATTCAACCCAGGTCCCTAACACTGTAGGGCAGCAATTCTAATTATTAAGCCACCATGCCACCCCACTGAAATGATTATTACAATTCTTGCTGAATTTTCAAAGACTACAAGTACTTTTAGTGTGTTTAAAACTCAACAGCTATACAGGTACAGTACAGTATATCTAACTAAATTGTGGTGTGATGCTCATATTATTGCTGTTCTTGAATCTCTTTACTTGTTTCCAGTTTAACTCAGACTTGACCTAAAAAAAAATGACATAAAGGGATCTTAAATAACTTGCTCCCTGAGCTTTGCACAGATTATCTGTCCAGTTATATCTCCAGTTGTAATCTTCAATCCTTTCATGTAAGTCTTTCTCTGGCCCCAAGATGTTTTCTCTGACTTTCTCTGACTCATTAGAAGTTTTAAAATCTTACCTTGAAAATTATTTGTAAATAAGCCTTTTGTTATTGCTTTCTTTTTTTTAAGTACAATGCTTTGCAGTGTCCACATTGCAATGTCGACTATTATAGAGTGTTAACGTGTTAAATATTCATAACTCTTAGAATGACACAAAAACATGCAAGCATGAAATTGCAAGGTATGGAAATACATACTGAACAGTGCACACCATCAGCACTTTCCAATTTTGACTGTCATTGCTTGCCCCAATGTAAGGTGAAAAGTGATAAACCCTTTAAAACTTTGCAGATTATTATATGATAAATATTGAACACTGTCAATAACCAAGGTTGCTGTTTGTGATAGTTATTATATTTACTCAAACAAGTTCTACATCTATAAATATCTTGACAACACAAGTGTTTAATAGAATATCCATAAGAACAGAAGGAACACATAAAATGAGTAGAAGCCATTTGGTCCATCTTGCTCTTTTAAAAGATAAGTCTTCAAAATAATCAAGAGTTTGAAACTCAAACACTTTACTGGAAAACATGTTCTAGACATCCGTATGTCTTTTTATAATGAAGTATTTTCTTTTTTTATTTCAATGTCCTTATTTTGCTCTAGACAGAGTAATTGGATTTACTCTGTCTGTACCCCCAGAGGATTCTATATATTTAGATCAAATCTATTCTCAATTCTTCTTTGTTCTAGAGTGAGAAGATTCAGGTAATTTAATCTGAATATATTACAGTACACTCCCATGATGCAAGAAAACATTCTTGCTCTTCTTCTTGAAGTTTTTTTGTGACATGATGACCAGAACTGAACACTGCATTGTGAATGAAGTCTTATTCAAATGTTGTTAATCTTAACTCATAACTAATCTTAACCACATAACTTCCCTTTATTTGTATTCCACACTTTATTCAATATACTCAAGCGTTATTATTTTTTATTTTATTATTAAAATAATTTTTTATTTTATTATTTTATTGTGGACATTGAGGAATTTACATAAAATCAAGAATGAAGGAGTAAAGGACTGGCTAAACTATATGCCATTTCCTAGATCTAAGACTGCTTCACATTTTTCTATAACAGACAATACAATAACTACTGTAGGTACTGTAGGTATGAAAAACAATGCTGTTGGTCACATTTCTTCTACTGTATGCTGACATTTGGAATAAGTGAACTTTGTATCAGTTTTGTGTGTATTTAGATTGTACTTACCATGGGACATACAAAAACTAATGTTCATAAATATTTGTAACAACAATGGATTATCAGCATGTGAAACCATATTTTTATAGTGGTCATCGGTCCTGTTCAAGTTTATGTGCATGAAGCAGCATGTGCCCATTGATTTGTAAGGATTATAATATATTGTGGACCAGTACATTATTTAAAAAAAAAAGACTGATGTCAGTGACCTCACAAGTAGCACAGTTATTAGCGCAAATTGTACACGGCTGAAGGCTACATCAGATCTGGATATTTTGTTAATTCAAATAGTCTCAAGGCTTGAAATGAAACCACCAAGACTGGCATTTCAGACTTGAATAAGCTACTGAAACTTCTACTAATCACATGCCATACAGTAGTTACAGTAGACATCAAGTTCAATCCATCTAGCAATGCTTCCTATTCATCAGTCTGCTGTTGGCAATATTACAGTGATGAAGTTGGTGGCAGCCTTTTCTTCCATTTTACGTACTTTTATTAGGTTAGGCTGGGGTCAGTAATGTTAAAAGTGCATTCTTTTAGACTCTTTGATTGCACTTGCACAGTGTATTCAACTGAATATGCATGCTCCTCAAATAGGTGGAGGATGTATTATTTTAAATTACAAAATAGAAAGTACAGGCTCATAATAAAATTCCATGAAAGAAATGCAAATTGCAGATTTTCTGAAACCAGTTTCCTCAATTGCTTGATTTATTTTTTTCTAAAAGTTAGAAACCAGCATACTGCACTAAGTAACACATATCCATAGTTTTCCAAGGTAATATACCAATGAAAAGTTGTTTCTTGTGAAGTTGATAAAAGTTTTTAATAGACATGCCTAACATTTTTATAATATCCAAAATTATAAATGATGCATACATTATGTTCAGAAATACTTAATTCAGTATTATCCTACTTCATTGATAATCAGTACAGTGTATACAGTATTTTTGCACATGATGTCATTGCATTGCATTTTGTAGGTACAGAACATTTTCCTACTTTAAGTGCAGAAGAATATTCTTTGATTATTCTGAAAAGGGGAAAAGAAGCATGAACATATATTTAGGAAGTCCTTTGCTGCAACGAAACCCCGAATAATTCACATTTTAATTTACTGAGGCAGGAGACAGTCAGGCATTCTATTGTGAGTTAGCTGGCTAATTTGTTGTGATAATCGCTTTATGCATTTGAAATTAAACTGTACTAATGAGTAAGGACATCATCATTTTATTATAAATTGCCTCCTTTAAAGTGAGCCATTTTTAATGAGGCTAATTTATAATCTAATTTTTGCATTGGTGAGAGAGTGCAGGAACCACGTTTGTCAAGAAAACCTATGCTTCCCCAACAGTTATAATGAGGCCTCACAGGACTTCATAGAGTATTTCATTACACATTGTAAAGCGTTTCATATTACCCATTGAAAAATAAAAAGAATATAAAATGATTATTTAAAAAATGACTTTCATTACTAAATGATTAGTAGAAATGTCATTCTGCCTTGTTAAAGGTAAAGGTAATCAATATTGATTTATTTGAAGGTACAGTACTGTACCTGTTAAATGTTAATGTTTAAAGGGCTGCTGAGTGGTTTAACCAGTGGTGCAAATGTTGCTGGATAAAGTTGAATCTGTGTCATGAGCCAAATGTGATGAAACTAAGTGGCAAAATGAGTGGGCTATAGGTGTCCAAGATTTCCTTGACTTTCTGCACAACTCCTACGTCCTCTCTGGTGCACTTGAACTCAAAATGATGTGTGGGAGACATGTAGCACAGTACACTACTTTGCCAATCAATCCTAAACCTGCTGTAAGGCACTTTGAAAGTTGTAGTCTGTCAAACAAAAAAAGGTTTTTGATGGATTGGCATTTCAGAGGAGAGTTTTAACAGGCCCTCATACTCCTACTGCAGTACAGGGATATTAGCAGTAAGATGGGAATTCCAAGTTGGATGAGTATAAAATAGAAAATATTTGGCCATTCTAGATTTTTAAAAAATAAAAAAATAAATCTAAAGTTGACATACAGTAACATTTGCAGAATATCTTATCTCAGTGGGGTTTTAGGACTGAAGAATTTTCCCAGTGCAATTCATTTTATACTTGTACATTTTCTATCTAAAATAGGAGACACTAGGACCATTATGGATTTTCAAAAGTACTCCAAAGTACTTCTGATATCGTATTGATGTTATCAGAAGACACCAGTTGTCAGAATTCAGAATGATTAAGTATTCTTGGATTTTCAGAATTAAAATTGATGCCCATGACAAGCAACGGAATTTTGTTTTCTTTTTCTGAAGACAAATGCTTGATTTATTTAATGAATTCATTAGCATACTTCGGTGCAGACCTTACTGTCTTAGTTTTTAAAACACGTGACCCTCTGGAACTGAAGTAAAAGAGTTAAAGGTGATCTGGTCAGTCAACTAAACAGTATTTCATTTTCAATGAATTGTCACAAACCCTGTGACAATTTGAAAGGTTAAAGACAAGCAAACCTGTAAAACCCAAGAGCACTAGATTATTGATTAAAAGCACAGTTGAGTATCATGCATTTAACATTAGCAACATCTGATTCCCAAGGTTTCTTCCAAATGGAATGATGTGCTTGTCATACCTTTGGACCAATTATATACAATTTTGTCAAGTCACTTTTCACAATGTGTCAGAGCTCTCTCGGGAACCTTACTGGTATTTAAGTTACAGTGGTCATTTTGACATTGTTTTCTCATCTAATTTTGACAGTTGGATATTTCATAGTTACTCATAAATGTATAGATTGTATGAAAAGAATATTCTTGAAATAAGGTGAGAAAGGGAAAAATGAAAAGAATTTGCTTTAGTTTGCAAAGTCTGTGCTTGCATCTTTATGAGTGTACAGTATACAGAGAATGTGCTGTATACAGTATCAATCCTAGTATATATATACTGATGGAAAAAAAGAAGTGCAACACTTCCACCTTACCCACACTCTGGCCCTCCTGTCTGTGTGGAACAGGGTGAAGAGTGACTCATCTGTGAAGAGGACCTGATGCCACCGCTAACAAGTCCATCGCAGCCTCTGTCCAGCCCATGCCAGTCCGTTGTGATGTCTTGGAGGTGTGGGAAGAGGGCCTCTGAAAGGTTGCCTTGCTCTAAGGCCAGCCCCATGGAGCCTCACTGTCCTGTCACTGATGCGGGCATTGTGTCTGCTGGCAGTTTCAGCAGCAGTATGGGTGGCAGATCTGAAATGATCTCTCAGATTGATCAGTCTGATGTGTCAGTCCTGCTCTGGTGTAGTCACTCGAGGGGGACTGGATCTTGGACGGACATCTGTCTCTGCAGTCGTGACACAGTGGAGCATCTTACTCCATAGTGTCTGGCAATTCATATTATGGTAGATTCTCATAGGCAAATGCGTGAAAATATGTTAAAGCTTGTATAGGTCTTTTAGTCAAGTAACAGGCTTTTTTTAGAACAGGAGAAATAGTTTTTTCAATAATTTTTTTTAACATAATATATAATAATATATACAATAGTATATAAATATATAACATCTAAACCCAGATTAACATATTAAGCTCTTTACTATCATACTTACTAACAAAAAAATCCTAACCAACATATATAACCTTGGGATATCTTGGTTGCGTCAGTGGGGCATTATTAACTTTGATATTATGACTAGTACACTGAAGTTACCTTAGAAGTTAGAAAAATAGGATAATCAAGTCCGAGAACATACTGACATGTTATGGTGATCATGTAAAGAAAAAAGTAATGAAAAGGTACTAAGCTTTCAATTTCTTATTCATTTTTAACTTACAACATTTAACGTTTTAGAATGTCTTACCATCGATGTAGAAGTGGAACAGAATCAATATTGTGTTTCCTGCATATGACTGAAGTCACAAGGAAACAAATACAGGTTATCACTTCAGACTGAATCTTTGCTCTTTGGTGCCATGCACATAGAAATGTGTGAATAACAGTCTCTAGCTCCTAGCTGCTGAAATTATCAGATGCCTATTGTTGCGTCTTAACACAAAATCCAACTGCTTTTTTTCCATATGATAGTGACACATCATTAGTGTCTGTGACAGTTTTACAGAGGTTATATGAAACAGATAAACTCTACCCTCTGGAGTTTGCTTTCCCAGATCACTTTTTAAGTTGAGCATAAAGCAGAGCAGTTCACTACCAATTTTTTTCTTAATTACCAGACGTAAGATTGTGCACAGATGGAGAGACTTTACTGTCCCACATTTTAAGTATTGGTGATATTTTGTATGACATTTTTATTCATGTACAGACAGGGTAGCATCTCAGGGAAACACATTTAGCATTGTTTCCCTCAGATTTCCCTCCCAGATTTAAGCGTTTTGAGAAGCAACCTTTAAAGGTGCTATATAAAATAAAGTTTATTATTATTATATTATTTCAGAGTTTAAAAACAAAAGTTTACATTAGTGCTGTACTGATATAAAAATCAGTTCTTGGTACAGTAAGTCTCACCTCTGTCCTGTTAAAGTACATTCAAGTGAATATTATAACTAGTGTTCACTTTCCTACAGCATATGTTTCACAGCTCAATTTCAGTCTGCTCAGATTGCTCATACACACAAAAATGAAAAGTTAAAATACTGTTCAAATACTAAGAGATAAATATTAGTCGTTTTTTTATCATACAAAAGTGGTATAATGATCATTTCACCACAAAAAATAAATTAGACCAGTCTAGTGTATTTAACAGATTATGTTAAACTCCAGATAGATAAGCCAAATTCAGAGTGTTTTATTAAATTAAATTTATTTTAAACCTGAAAACACAATAATGTCTTTCTTACTCTTGAAAAGCACATGTCAGGTTCATCATCCCAAAGTTCAATTTGTAACTGAAAAGCAAAAATCTTAAACTCATAGCATGTTCCCCATGATGTCACAGTGTCATGTTCAAATACACTTGCTCTTGTATTGTTCAGTTAGAAAATCTATGCCGGAAGGACTGAGTGTAAGAAAGAAGACCATAAATGCAGAGAAAAAAATCCCAAATCCCAAGGCTATTGCATGGTTTAGATACACTCAACACTTATTACTTATTTGATCTGTATGGACTTAACTGATTCCTCCGGGAATAGGTGAGGCACATGGATGGGTTGGAGTGTCAAGGCAATTTACCCATGGCAAAGCCATTGAATTCATATGTTTAATTTGAGTACCAGTATTAAATAGTTATAGTGCAGTTTTCACTAACATTTCACCATTAATTGATTCCACATACAGTACAATATATTTTTGACTCTATGGTAGATGTGCCTGACCATCTTCCACAAACACAGCTCATGCTACTCCCTGCTCTTGCTTGTAAAGGAGAAGACACAAGCAGCTGACCTACGAAAGATGCACCCCAGGCCAGAATAAATCAAAAAGATTTCCAAAGCATTTGTTACCTACGTTTTCCTTTTTCTCATTCATTTTGCATAATCAGCTTGTGCTTTTCAAGAGGATTTACATGATTAGATAATATCTTAAGCCATATTCTTTAGAAATCTTCTCTCCGGTTTCTTCTTCATTATACGATCCCATTGAGGATGATGAATTTTCAGGAATTACTCATATTTAAGGTCTTAAAAAAATTGGAAATATAATGAAACCTTAAAACTGAGTTGTGGAACCATGATAGGTCACCAAAAACAATAGAAATTAATTTTAAAAATATTTTTATACATTCATAACTGTTTAGCTACCAATCAAAACTTATTCACTTGTTCTGTGCTGACATTTGGAATAAATTAAATTAAATAAAATGTGTGTGTATTTGGATAGTACTTATCTTGGAACATTTGCACACTACCATTATTTTTCATATTATTCATACATACAGTATGTGTAACTATAATGGACCTGATTGCATTTAAAACAATTAATATACTGTTATTGTGTACATAAGGACAAAATACTAAAACACTGATATACTGTACCACATTGTTTCAGCTTTCAGTTTTCTTCTAAAAGAGAACTGGAAACAGATGGAGAGACAGATGACATTGAATACCTATATTCTTCAAGCTCCATTTCTTGGGGTCTTTAGTTTCTCAAGGGATTGCCTGAAATATTTCCCCTTTTTTATGTCCCTTTTCCTTTTGTTTGTGTTGTCAGCAGTGACTGTAATGAAAATAGAAAATAACAAGAGACAAATTTAAATTTCATGTGGGTTTAATTTAGAAAAGCAAGGAGCACACTTGTTATTCACTACGTTTTAACAACAGCTGTAAAAGCCAAATAAATGAACTTTACTACTGCAAGCACTTTTGTAAAAGAGATATCTAAACCATAGAGATATGTTTTATTGCAAAGGTCAGAGGTTGAAAGATGTGCATGCCCTTTCAGAGTGAAATTAAAATGCCGTAATCATTTTCATCATAGCTTAGAACAGGATAGGTTATCAACCTTTCCATCTAAATATTGCCTTGTGACTGTTTATTAAGAGAGATGCATTTTGCCGCATTTCCAGGAAAATGCTTGGCCAGAGTTTACATTGGGTTTAATTGAAAATTTAATCTCCTCAGTCTGTTGTAAACCTTTGTGGATTACACTGAACACACTTAGGATTTTTCTTTTTAGATTTTTAATATAAAAAGGTGAGTCAGTAAGGACAACTCTAGGGACAGTACTTTTAAATTTCTTTACAAGGAGTTAGAAAATCTAAGTCCCTTGCTGCTTCATACCGTTTTGAACAATCTTGACCTGTCACTGTTTTATTCTCCAGAGGCAAAATGCAGCAATTTCAATTAAAATAAAGAATTTGCATTATCTCAGATACAAGATATATATTTTCTTGCAGCTGCGAATCCATATCACCTCAGACACAATACGTTACATTGCATTTTCTTTCAGGTGGATTATAAAAAAATATATACTATAGGGCTGTTTTTAACAGAGAATAGAACAAAATCTGTATCAGACTTTACAGTTATAATTTGGTTTACTAAAAAAAAAAATAAACAGATACAGATGCAGAAAGAAATAATGTCCTTCAGTATAGTTCATTCATGCATATACTGTACACAATGGAAGTCAAATTATTGAAGTCAACTGTGCACTCATAGTACTGTATTGTAGTTTTATCTGTGTTCAATTATTGTATAGTGAAGTAGTAGCGTGCTGGGGGACAAGTTTATAGGGGAAAGGTGGTTAATAATAATAGTAGTAATAATAATAAGAAGAAGAAGAATCCTTACGGGATGTGTTTTAGTCTTGTCTTTTGTACTGTGTATGTCCAGAGAGATCAGCGCGATTAAGAATTCCAATTTACATATGGTAATAAACTACTCTACTTCTACTACTATTACACTTATACAGTGCTTTTCTGGTCACTTCATTCAGTGCTTTACTGGTAATTTGGAATCCCCTCCACCGCCAATGTATACCAGTCAAAATGTACCAGTATGCCCACCACACATCAGCTAACAATGGGAAGCAGAATTGAGTAATGAAACCAAGTCATAGATGAGGATTATTAGGAGGCCATGATTGGTAAAAGCCAGGAGGGGAAAGTTGGCCAAGGTGCCTGGGGAAACACCGCTGAAATATGCCTTTGGGATTTTTAGTGACCACAGAGAGTCAGGACCTCGGTTTAATGTTTCATCTGAAGGACAGTGCCATTTTAACTGAGGCAGGACCCACACAGACTGCAGGGTGAGGATTCCCTATTAGTCCCTCTAACACCTCTTCTAACAGCAACCTTAGCTTTATCAGGAAGTCTCTCATTCAGGTATTGATGAGGCTCACATCTGTTTAGCTTCTGTGGGTTGCCAGTTTTGAGTTGCAGGGTGATGTACCTGCTGTACTGTAGTTGTAGCTACACTCTTAACAACCAGTTGGTTTAATTAAGAAGATCTTTATTATTGTGAAGTTTTTTTTTATCGTTTTATTAAAAACTGAAGTTAAAGTCAGAAAATATCCTGAACCTTTAATTTATATGAGAGTACAGTGTAGTTTATATGATAAGGTCCCCGATTCCTAGCTCAGGTCTAATGGCTGCTTCAGCAATGTTAAAGTTCTCTTCTTTTCTATTCTCTTTTCATAGAGAACACTTAATTTCAAAGCCTTTATACTGTATGTGTTTAGGATAATCAACAATTTTAAAATCAAAATCTTCACCAACTTGTTGCTTTCTTTAGAAGATTATTGTCTCTCTGTATCTCTTATTTGTAAATTGTCAAAGAAATCCAAAACCTTCATGTTACTATCTGTTTTGTGATATAGGTTTGAGGGTCATAAGGATAAGACGGTGGGCATTTTCAGCCCCAGCATTCTACTTACTTCCAATTCTATATCACATCTCTCCATATATCGCCATACATTTCCATACATCCATGTCTCAAGCCTTCAAAAACTGAGTATGATATGTCATGTATTGTATGAGACAAAAAAGTATAAATTAAAAAATATTAAATATCACTACAAAGCTATGTGAGTAGTAACATATACTGTCTAGGATACAGGAGATCAAAGGGGAATTGTACTGCCAAAAGCAGAATAAAAACATGTGGCAAAAAATTCAATATCATGCTAAGAAGTACAAAGTTTTGTATGCTATCCATATACAGTAAGTACAGAATATAAATTCCAAAGGGAGTATTGATGGATGCCATTCAGTTTTTGATCCTCATAAAAGCTGTAATAAGGCCAGGTTATTTTGATGTAAATTTGCTTTTGTAACTTGTGTGTTTTGTTCACTTGCAGGGTCTGACATTAAGCCATAAAGGGGAGATGATTAATAATTCTTTAACTGTACAGTATATAACACTTTATATACTGAAGGTTCACAAACACTTTGCACATAGGATGACACCCACTGATGATGTACAATAAAGCCATTTGGTGGCAGGAACCCTACTCCACAGCATATCAGGGGAAGAAATGAAAAAAAAAAGCTTTACCAGTTAAATATAATGGGAAATGTTAGTTGGCAAGGTCATAAAAGTCCAGACAGGAATTTACCCAGGATAAATTGCTAAGCCTTACAAACAAATCCATGAGATGTGTGGTGATCAAGTAGACATGAGCAGCTTTGGTTAATATCTTCCTATAGCACAGTGTCTTTAGTCTCAGTACTGATGCATTGGATTGGAAATTTTGGTCCAGAGTAAAAAGGGCAACAGGTATCAGTCCATTAACACTGTTACAGCAGCAATCTTGGTCTCCCATTTTATTACTGACCAGACCCAGCCTTGCTTAGCGCCTAAGACCTGATACTAATGCTGCAGTAAAAATGTCACTGCTAAAGTCCAGATTTGCAGAATTGTAAAAAAAAAAAGTTTCTCCAATTTTCTTGGAGAAAAAATATTTTCTTGCTTTACATCCTTTAAATCCATCTCTTTTAAAGTTATTTAATATATTTTTGTGACAAGACCATTGCAGTTATTTCTTGCAATTCAACACAAATGTGAAAAGATGTTTTTTTGCAATCATTTATGGATGGAACGAGTAAACACTTGTTAGTTTGATTGTGCAGAGTGTTTTCAACAAAAACAATATTATCTTTTCTGGGGCAGACTCTCTTTGAACAAGGCAGACTAACTGCATATCTGGAGTTATTTTATTTTGGGTTATTGTAACATAGTACCCTAGAGAGGAGGGTAGCTATGCATGAGCTGTTCCCTCTTTAGTTATTTCTTTTGATATTGACATTTTCATATAGTTGAGCATATATGTAGTAAAAAATTATACCATGAAAATACAGTATATCACCCCATTTCTACAAACAAGCTTCTCATACAGTAATTCTCATATATTATATGAAATGTATTTAAACTGCCTTCTAATGAAGCTGTCTTTATTGCTTTTTAGATGTCCTAGACATTTATGTACTGTAGCAACATGACACTTTGCAATAAATGAACTTTGTACTACAGTAGATCAACTGCAATTGCCCAGCTTCTAAAACTTTAAAATATCAGATAGAAACTTTTCAATGAAAGTTTAAATTTCACTTATAATTCAGGACACCCTTACATAAGGCATTACAAAGTATTCTATCTAAAACACCATTGTAAGTTTAAAGCACCATGGCTTAGGTTGCTTCACATACAGTTTATCTCATTGAATAATGAAAAAGAAATAATAGCTCTTAAGCTATATGACCTGAATTACACAAAACCGTCAAATTATTTAAAAAACACAAAAGCAATCTTCTGCTTGATTGTCCTTTTGAACACTGATGTGGAATTAAATCTAAGTGTCACAGAATAAAAGGCTTATGCAATATGAATTTCCATTTGTATAGCTCACTGCTTACGTATTCTCAGGAGTGAATTTGCAGGTGATGTTTTATTAATGGCAGCTACATGTTTAGAAACAGCTATTTAGTTTTCTCTGGAACAAAGGATCAATTTTCCTGTAACAGTGCCAAGGATCGACTCTTAATTTTACTGTTTGCGATGCTTTGGCATGAGTGATCATTACTCTTGCAGTTGCAGCACTTTCGCTTATGTATTGAAATCGTTATTTTTTTTCTCAGTGGAATAGGATATTGCTTTTCTAATCCTGCTTTGTATTTCAGTCAAGGACACTATTTATATATTACTTTTCAATAGTCTTTTCATGTGCAGATACAGGATTGGAGTTTTGCTTCACTCTTCTATTTTAATGCTCTTACTGTGTTTTACTGAATAGAGGGCAGGCAAGGGCCAGACTGCAATACAAATTATTGCTATAAATGACACAAGTTCATTTAAATCCAATTAAAGCTTGATGCAGTATAAGGATCATGATGACTGCCTTTTGTGAGCTTGGCATGCTTGTGAAGCAGCTGTTACGTTCCACATAATGCTGGCCCTGCATTCAAGGAGACTGATGAGGTGTGATGGGGAAACCACTTTGATTAGAGTTTCACAATGGCATTGTAAATCTGAGCAGTGCTTTTCACTTGACATTATACACTTATACACTTCATGACCCCTACCTACTGGCCAGATGCTGGACAGAATTCTTGACTCTTTGAAGGGGTATCAAGCTTTCAGTGAAAATGATTTCTGTTCAAATCTCAATTGTGTTGATTTGGAAGGATTTCTATAATGCGTTTCATACCTCTTTATTACTGTACTGTATTTAGTACTGTCCTTTATGAATTTGCTGGAAATAATTTTCTTTTCTTATCATAGATTTTCTTTTTCTTTCGTTTTCGTTTTTTCTTTTCCTTGGATGTGGAGGTTTCTTTTCTTTTCTCCCTCTGCACAATTACAGTGTGTAATAAAATACACAATCTCATTTTTCTCAATGTGACTCATCTTTGCGGATGCATTTGGTCTAAACTAAAATGGGATTTCGCACACATGACAGCCTTTAGAATAAGCTTGATCTGAATTTCAAAAGCATAGCATTGGAGAAGCTTGGTGGACATGTTACAGAACTGGCATACAAATTAAACCAAGTAGACAGAATGAAACATTCAAAAATAATTTGCCATATTATTAATGGATGAGATATACAGTACTTAAGGTCACAAATACAATAATAAAATATACTTTTAGAAGTATTACTGTTGTGTTTCAGAGACATTATAAAATCTGGACTAAGGATTGATATGTTATGCCTTCCATGACAAACAAAATCACCAAATATACTGTACATGTACAAAGATGTGAATCTACTGTACGTATTAGCTGGTACACGTAGATTCCAAAAAGTTAGACAGATAAACCTTTTGGAGAGCTACAGTATTTACAGGTGTGGTTATTCTTATTTACTACTACTGTATATGCTATGAATTGTGGGAATGTGAATTATTTATCTTTGTGTTTTAACCTTCTGAGGGTTAGAACCATCTAATTCCCCTTTGATTATAAAATCAAAGTTATCAGTCAGGGACAGCTGTTTCTCTTTTCTTAGATAACAGATGCTATACATACAGTATATATATACAGTAAGTAGGAAAGTGTTTTAATTTTTCTTGCCATGTTATTAACACAGTATTACACACACTGTATATACTTTTATTATTCTGCTATTACAAAATATTAGTGAATTAATGTTTCCATGATTCTTGAGGAATTACATTTTTCTGAGCTTTGACTTCACAAGAGGCATGATTGTTGATGTACATGCAGTACCTCTACACATACAGTAAGCATTATACATCTGTGATAATCTAGTAGAATCTATATAAACTGTAGATATAATTGACATACAGTTTTGGACAAAAATTATTCAGCATCTCAATTTCTTTAAGCAGTAAAAAACAATTTTAGTGGGGTTCTTCTGCTTAAATTGTTAATTAAGAGGAGCACATCACAATGAGTCAATTGGATGTGACTAGCAAATGTGATGGATTAGCTACTACACTACTTCAAATTTGCAGCTAATATACTGTAATGTTTACCTTAAATTGTTGTGATGATAATATGAAAATATCAAAATATAATAACAATAATTGCCCTTTGGGAAATTTGGCCCTGATGTGTGCATGTCGTGTCTGTCTGCCCTGCAATGGACTGGCATCCCGTCCAAGGTGTACCCTGTCTTGCATCCATTGCTTGTCAGGACAGTCTCCAGGTCACCTGTGACCCTGAATTGAAAGAAGCTGTTTAAAAATGGAGGGATGGAAGTATCAGGACAGGACAGGGTTTCTTGTTGGTTAGGTGTTTGTAGTTGTATAATTACAGTAGGTACTCATAAAAGGGCTGTTAAGATCCCACCAACCTGTCATGCCTTGACCTCAGTGGTTGTATTCATAAACAAAACAGAGAAAATGGGCATAACAAAACCAATAATGTGGAATATGTTGGAGAAGCAAGAAGTCAGGCTGCACAGTGGTTGGCATTGCTGCCACACAGCTCTGGGGCCCTCCATTTCTGGGGTGCTATCTGCACAGAGTTTGTTCTCCTTGTGTTTGCCTGGGCTTCCTCTAGGTGCTCCAGTTTCCTCCCAAGGTCCAAAGACATACTGGTAGGCTTTTTGGAAAATTGCCCCTGGTGTGAGTGTGTGCATGTTTGTCTCTTCGTGCACTCTACGAATGACTGATATCCCATCCACGGTTTACCCTGCCTTGCGCCCATTGCTTGCTGTGATAGGCTCCAGCTTCCTCACAACCCTGATCTGGAAAAAGTGGTTAGAAAATGGATGAATGGAATAAAGAAACCACAGGTATAGTTACCAGGGAAAAGCGTAAAAAGCGTCAGTGAATTCATCAATTATCTCCAGAGAGTTGGGGTAATAGCATTAAAATCCAAATTTAGTTCAATAAAATATAGAACTCATCAGCATTAAGAACAGAAGAGCCAAATTCAAATTTGCATGGATGAAGACAAATGAACAAATATAGTTTTGTGGAGAGATAAGACCATGATCAATCTAGTGATTGAACGCTTAAAGTTTAGAGAAAAAAAATGGATTGCAGATATTCCAAAGAGCACCAGAAGTAATATCATGACTTGGACTTGCATGACTTCCTCTGCAATTGACTCACTCACTTATTTGATTAAACAAATGATGGCAGCTGAAAAATGAATTCTGTAGTTTACAAAACCAATGGGTGTAGCATAACAATAATTCAAAACATACAGTTAATGCACCTAAGGGGTTCTTCAGGAGAAAAAAGGTAGAAAATCAAAATCAAGATTTCAGTCCGTTAATATCCTGAAGACCAGACTAGATTTAAATTAGTTCAATGGGCTGCTGATGGAATAAGCAAAAATCTGGTCTTTTAAACTGAAATTGCATGCTTTTCCTGTGTTCACGTATTGTAGGTTACCTTTGGGTTTTCCAGTTCTTTCCTACGGACCTAAGATATACTGATCATTTGTATGTGTGGAATTATCCAAAAACTAAGCATTCTGTATAAAATGTTGCACTTGCTCATATTAATTTCATTATAACAAATATTGATTGCTTGACTGTGAAGAAAAACTGGTTCTGAATTTGCTGTCCAAATATTTTGGAGGGCACAGTATATACAGTATGTACAGTATAAATCTATCTATATGTATTTGTGTATATGCATAAATAAAGATGGCACGTACTGTAACTTGTATTTCTTGAGAGTTCTAGCCTTGGATAAGATCACATTGATATGCTTTAGGAGCTCACATTTTTTAACAACTTAGTTGCCTTTAGGGACCACAAATATCCTACGTGGGCTAAATGGTGAGACACAAAAACCTGTGAATTGGATTAAAGCTTTTGATTTCTGGTGTTGAAGTATAGAATAAATTCATTGCAAAACACTTTATTTGCATCATTCAACAGCTATACAGTGTAGAAAGATAGAGTGATTGAGTGCTGGCAGGGTAAGAATTCTTCATGGAATCATTATATGCAAATATGTTACAGACGAGCTGTCAAGCTTGGAAACGTACACCAAAAAATAAGGCCTTCAGGACTCAACATATCCTTGGAGTATCGTATCCTTCAACCTTAACACATTGTCAGCACAATAAGCTTCATAGCTTTGTAATCTAAAAAGGAATTGACTGTAGAGGGATTCTATATCAGGCATGAGCTTATGTTATGAATAGCAACAGTGTTGACTGAGTTGACAGGGAGGCGACATCTTAGATGAGAACGTTGTTCGACATTTCTACATAGTTTCAATAGCAATGGGGCCTAATACATACTGTTTATCTTTCTTTTAGGGTTTTTCCTTGTAAACAACACTGCATTTTGAAGTTAGATAATTAAGTTGCTCTGGATGAAAAAAAATTCTAATCAAAAAGAGTCAACTAGCAAATAAAAGGTTTTATACTTTACATTCAGTACATAGCACTATAACACATAATAGTATAATACTCATTATTATATTATTTCCAATAAAGTCTATGCCTAAAATATAAGTTAACTGATACATTTTGGAAAAGGTAAAATATTTGATTTCCATGATAGTTATTTTACATAAACTAGATGACATTCCAAACAGTAATGTCAGAAACCCTGTGCCATATGAAAATTGCACAGTGGGTTGTTCTCTTCAGTGTGAACATTGTATTTGTGTGCTGTTGTAATAGGATAGTTGCTCAGATGACAGCAGTACTAATGCACTCATACATCATAGTATGCTAAAGAGATGAACATCATTCATCCTTTTCACCAGTGAATCTGACAGGCCACATGTTCTGTATGATATCACTGAAACATAAATATTACCAAAACAAACATGTGTTGTTGACATTTGTCAGCATTAAGGATTACAAGAGCATCACTGCAGTACCAACATTATAATGAAAAAGGTTATAACATTGCTTAAATTTATGGCTTGAAATGTTTAACTTTTTTTCTATGAAGAAATCTTTACGAATCATGAAAGACTGCACAGATGGGGTTGTGCATAAAACTGTTTTCGCTGGTTTTGGTTTTGCAGCAAAACCCAATGAATAAAATGGACATATTCTGAATATATAATATTGTGGACTGTATCTTGAAATAGCTATGCTTCCCTTCCAAACCTTACTGTGGATAGCAATTGCCTCTGTTGTGGAGCTCTCTGATGCTTGTTTTTTATATTTTGTAGTTAATGAACTTTAATGCTCAATTATTTAAATAACTCAAGGTCTCTTTTTATTGCTTTTGTACATATTTCTTCTCTGAGACATAAAAACAAAACTGAAGGAATTTATTAAATAAAATATTACTTTGTGTTTGTCAAGTATTAAAATGCATTGTTATTCCAGAATTAAAAACACACAAATGGTTCAGAACAAATATGGAACATTTCAAACTAGACAAACACCAGAATTTCTTAATATTTAACAGCATGACTTTTCTACGCAGTAGTAACTTTGTATTATGAAGAAATTCTGATCTTTTTAATTTTTGAAATGGACAAACATGTAAATTAAAATTGTGAACTATATATTTTATAAATTAACATCTGTATAGATGTTTAAAGTAAAGTTATATATTCATATTAATATATTCCATTATTGCAAAATATTAACTTTTCTTCCAAAAATCATGAAGTCAATATCAACATAGGTTACTCATGAGCCTTTGACAAATCTTATCCAACAGTTTATTGAAATAGTAATACTCACCGTTTTTATTTGCATTATATGCAAGGATATAGAAACAAAACTTATAGATAAATTCCATCCATATGGTTATGATTCTAAGTAATATTCAACACTTGAGAAAATGTTGTTCTAGTTTAATTAACTTGTTAGATCTCTTTTTGTGTCTGTTTGTTTGTGAATACTGGTACTGTATGCCTCAAGGATGTGTGCTTTCCGCATTATTCCGAGTACACCAAAAACTGCACCTCCAGCATCTCTTCCATCAAAGAAATTAAGTTTGCAAATGACATCATCCTTGTAGGTCTCATCACTAATGATGATGAGACCATGTACAGGAAGGAGATGAGTTGGGTAGTATCATGGTGTGCAAACAACCACCTGGAGCTTAACACCCTTAAAACAGTGGAAATGGTGGTTGATTTCTGCCAACATTCTCTAAAATCTTTCTTGCAGGTGCAGGAGTTTTGTGAATTTACTGGGAAAATCTATTAATTGCCTCTTTGTAGCTATTAGGAAATCAATCGTCAGAACAATCAGCAATTTACACACGGGTTCAAATACACAAAATACATTTATTAATACATAAAATTGTACATATAAAAACATATAACAGTCTGCCTGGATACAGATGGCAGATCTTATTGTGAGGGTTACCTACAGTAGATACACGATATACTGTATATAATCACAAAGAGATACAAAATATGGAATATGCATTTAGTACACCATTCGCTATACTATCTCGTTAATCAGTCTCATTAATACCGATTCTACGTTAGATTCTCATATGTAAATATGTTACTTATATGAATTAAATCGATATCAACCTGTGTTGACATAACAATTGAATTCGCGATCGGGCATGTAGAATATTGGATTTACTTATCCAGTACGGATTTACTATATATCTCCAGACATGAACAGTGAAGAATAGCTGACTGGCTATTGATCCAATCGGTGCTCTGCTGGCTCAATGCCAACCAGTATTGCTGCTCAGAGACGTGGGGAGACAGAATGAATGAGAACCTTCTGGTTGCTCTCCAAGGATCACTAGTTGGCCTTGAGTTGAACTAGGAAACTCTCTGCACAAAGTGGTGACTGTGTGGTCCAGGGTAAGTCACTCTTTTGGGGAAGGAAACGTGGTTCGCTCCCGGCATAGCGGCTCCTTCTGAATAAAGTATTCAGATGTCAACAAGGGTCCAACCGTATGCTCCGTTGATCAGGTGGGCGTCCACGGTGGTCTGCTAGCGTTCATGAGGTCTGTGCTGGAGGCTTGATACATATGGGCTTCATCTGGCTGGCGCTTGGAACAAAGTTGTAAGTCCCACACTCAGGCAACAGTGCTGGCAGTCACGAGATTAAGTCTGAAAGAGCACGAGAATGGACGGAGGAGCAGAATTCTGAGTTCTGTGCACTTCCCCTTTAACTGGAGAACAGTTACAGTTACAGCTGATAATTGGTCAAAAGTTTCCATGCCCTGCAGGTTCCTGGTTGGTTGGTCAACTTGAGGAATGACTGACCATGACCTCTGACCCTAGGACCGTAATCCACATGTGCTTAGAGTCTCACTCGGACAATGAGGCGCCAGGAATGGCCATCCATCATGACTAGTTGGGCGCATCCCTGTCCTGGGAGCTGTTCCTTATCAGGAGGACAAACATTCCTAAGTCAGTGAGCACATGTATGCTTTCTCTGTGGCTTGGACCACAGAGATGAGAGAGAAAGGCACGGCAACACTTAATTCTGTTTTATTAATAAGCCTTGCTGCTACACTGGTAATCAGTGATGTGGCTGTAAGTGTGGTGGAGTCCTTAAAATTTTTTTTGAGAATTATGATTTCTAATACTCTTGGACATGAATATCACCAGTATCATAAAGAAAACACAGAGGAGAAAGTACTTTTTGTGCCAATTGAAAAACTTTGGTGTGTTTCAACCAATTCTGTTTAAGTTTTGCGAGCCATTATTGAAAGCATTTGGACTACCTTTATAATTTTTTGGATTAGCAATGTGTCTGTCCACCCCAAAGGCCAATTGCAGTGTTAGCTTCCTCTATGGAGAGGGTCATTGGTTTTCATGAATGATTTGTGAAATTCCAGAGCAAAGAAGTGGACAGGAAAAATTACCGATGACCCCTCCAACCCAGGTTACCATCTGTCATAAACGTTTTTCAGGAAGACACTACCAGTCTATTAAAATCAGAAATACCCCATATTTGAACAGTTTCTTTCCTAGGACTGTCTTTTTTCTTAACCAGAATTCCTATACTGTATGCACTTAATGATGTGTATTGTGTATGGTATACAGTATGTAGAATGTTTTTGCAGCACCACGTACAGTATACTGTAGTAGGTCACTGTGCATGAAATGTACTTGGAGAATAAAAGTGATTCTGATTTAAACAACATACATAATATATTCCAATAGAGTATGTTACAGTATAAAGTATATGGTTTCAGAAAATTAACCTACTCTTAAAAAAATAATTCTCAATTGGCAGGCAGTAAGCATTCCAGATGTTTAATATACTTGAATTAAATTTTAGTGCCCCAGAGATCTGTATTAGAGCCACTACTGTTTTTAATTTATGTAACTGATTTCATTGTTCTGCATTGAAGAAGATGAAAAAGCACTAAATCCAGGACTGGGCAAAAACACGGTAGATGACACACCATTTTCATTTCCTAGGGTATACTGTATGTGGAAGCAATAAAGGACTAAAAACAAACAGGTAAAGGTTTAGTCTGTGCTGAAAGGAAAAGAAAAGAGACATAACGTTTTGGCTGTGGAGCCTTCTTCACCTTTTGACAACTGAAGAAGACTCCACAGCTGAAATGTTGTGTTTCCTTTCTTCTATTTTCAGCAGGGAATAAACCTTTACTTATTCCTTTGTAGCCTATGCATGCTGACACAGCTACCTACTTGAACTAATTTAGAATATGTTGTATAATTCTCATCACCATTTTACAAAAAATATATTGATGCTTTGGAATCACTTCAGTGACCAACATCCAGATACAGTCCTTATGTCAAAGGAGTGTCCTGCACTAAAAAAATATTTTTTAAAGTCTTGAACAGAGAAGACTATGGTGGGACCAAATTCAAGTATTCAAAACATTCAAAAGTATTGAAAAAGTCAGACTAGTAGAATTCAAGACAAACAGTGAAACATGACCCAGTGAAGACAAATGGAAACCACTTGGAAGTGAATTTAAGACTGAAAACAAGAGGCTTGTTTTACACAAAGGGTCATGGGAGTATTGGTCAGGATGCTCTGCCATGTTGTTAAAGCCTCTATCCAAAAGTGGCAGGATGAGATCTTTGGATGACTTAGCTTTTGAAAACCAAACAGCTACTGTAACTGTAGAAACACAGATTGGCAGATTTTGTTTACATCTGTTCTCTTGTTTGTTGTGTCTCGCACAGCGTACGTTTGGGGTTTACAACACAGCCAAACTTTGGGTTTAGGGGGTTACCGCTTTACGGTACTTACGTGCCTTGGCGGATTTTTGCCATTCTGTGTCAGTTACTAGTTATGCCTAATAAAGAGCAGACGTTTCTGAAATCTGTGCGCCTCAGTCCCTGGTCTTCTGCGGTGTAACACTGTTGTTTATTTCACACCTCAGGAAAATGTGGTTGAAAAAGATTTTTTGGGGAATTTGTCATTTAAATGGGTCTTTTTTGCACAACAACAAAAACATAAACAATGATTGGTCTGTCATCTGGATGTGACAATGTGAAGAAGAGGGTAAAATGTAGACACTTAACACTCTGCACATTACTGTATCTCTCAACTTTTGAGCATTTTCAATGCCTCCCTATGAAACAGTCTGGAAATGCTTGTCTGTAGAATAAGAGGTATGATCACTACAATGTCCTAAATGAATCACTTCCCACCTTCAGCCTAGGCTGTCATTTATCCAGCCAGGAAAGTTAATGTCAGACACTGAAGTATGCTGTCTCCTTATATTCATGACACAAAGGGAACTGGGATGGCCATCCTAGTTTTCACAGTAGCCCCATATTGCCATATTGTAAAGCATTTCCACTAGAACGATACTAAAAAAGGTTGTTTAACAGATCATGCTTAATCAAGCAGGTGATGAATTACCTAATGTTGGCAATAAAAATGGTCACTGCAACAGTAAAGTGCAAGTCTGAGGTAGCTTTTATTGTGAAGAATCTTTCGAAGTTCCAGGTCAGTTGGTTTAGAAAAAAAAACAAGACAGTAGAATCTCGACATATTCTTTCAGAAATGGCAGTTAGGAAGCCTAACATTTTTCAGGTACCTTATTTTAACTAACCCTTTATGTTAATTTAGTTTTCCACTAGAATAAATCATGCTAACTAGTAATTGTTGCACAAAAACATTTTGTCATGAACAGCTTTTTGACAACTTGCTTAAGTCTTAGTCCCATGCTGTGTCATTGGGTTTGTTTCCCCTGAGTTAATTGCATTTCCTAGCTGTGCTTCACTGTTAACCCAGTCTGTAGCTTAATTAACTTCTCTGTTTTGTGGTGCTCTGACACTTGCTCGTGTTTATGACCTTGATCCCAGATTCTTATTGTCTTGTTCACTCTCTGTGTAAACCTGGCTTCGGACACTGCTAGCTAATTTGACTTCATCTCTTGGATTTGCCCATTGCTAAGGATTGAGCTTCACATTGCCTCTGCTTTGGTTCACCCTTGCTTGTCTGCTAGTTGACTTCCTAAAGCCCAGTGAGTGGATTTATTCTCAGGCTTTGAGGTACAGTACAGTATCTTCCCTCACCAGGTTTACGTGCATCATTAAAATGAACAAGTATGGGACTGTAAGAGTTTAGGAACAGTACAGTCTGTTAAGAGCTCACTTAGTAGGGGGGGCAAGCATCTGTGGCAGATACATATCAACAAGAGAAGAAAATGGTTGTTGAGCAATTATTCAAGGTTTTAAAGGAAGCCTGTTTAGCCCTGCAGCAATATCTTTCAACTCTGGAGTTATTTGATCAAAGGCTGGGTGCTGTCATTAAGAGGAGTTCTTTAAAACTGAATTATTTCTCAATAAATGTTATCATGCAATAGTGAGAATAAAAACATTTTAATAGCATTTAAACAGAATAAATTCCAGTTAGGTACACATTGAATATACGGTAATCTAAACATGTTTCTAAATACAGTATGTATCCTTACTATATCGATATATATATATCTATATGTGTATCAGTTTAATTGAAAATAATGACATAGCACATTTCACATTTTTCCAAATCTCTGCTTTCCATTATTTCTCCCACACATTTTCACAGCTCTCAAAACTAAGCCCAAGGCTAGTTTTATCAGTCTATACTTATCAATCTATACTTTTGTTTTTTCACATAACCAGAATAATGACAGAAATTCAACATTTTTCATTTTTTTCAGAATAATAGATGACACCTTTTGTGTGTAAAACAGCAATTGCCCCTATTGCACACTTTGAGCAGCATTATGGCTCTCAGAAACAAAAGGTCTTCAGTGTGAAGCATAGAAATGTTGACAGTAAACAGGGATCAGTAAAACATCACTGCCATATTTTAACATAACATTTGCTTTACAGAGTTTAACCTTAATGCAAAACATTTTCTATTCCATGGATAATTCTATAACTCAATTATATAATATATAGACAGTTTGGTTTAGAAAATACAGTATATGTACTGTAACACAGTATGTACTGTAACACAGTACATATGTAGTCATTTTAAACATTTATATTTACAACTTTCAAAAATCCATGACCTCTGTACTTGCAATAGCAACAGCAAGAGCAATCCGGTATGCTAACATTATTGAACATTTGTTTTCCATGAGCTTTTTTTATTCTTGTATCTGTGTAGAACTGTCCTTATATTTATTCAATGTGTTTTTAATTATTAAAGATATCCCAAAACCCTAAAGGAATCAGCAGAGGTGGTAGGTTTGTTTTGCTTGAGCAATACTGTCGCTTGATCAGAGCGATTTTACAGTCACTATGTTTAGTAGTTAAAGCAAATAAAGAACTAAATTTTGTAAAGTTCTGTATGTGAAGCCCTGAACTATTCTGGGTTGCACTGAAATTTATGCTTACTTTAAAAAGCATTTGTATCTTTGAAACCTCATCAAATCAAAACATAAATGTATGTATTTATACAATAAGACAATAGATGGATTACTGATAAGTCTTCTTGTTCCCTTTCATGTTAAAGTAGGGAGGTACTGAGTCTTGAGACTGAGTCCTTACTATCTCTGCTGAATCCCTTTTAGGAACATGATGCCATATCTCCACCCCATTCCACAGTCAAATTCTTCCTTTTTTTGTTGCCTCAGACATACAGTATACCTGTAGGTGATTGAGCTTTGTAACCTCTGTCATGCAAGTAGAGTACTGTATGTATGCATTCCATCAAAAGGTGGTCCTCACACCTTTCCTAGATTGATCAACACTACTTTCATCATGAAGACAAAGAGAAGAACAAATAGTTCTACTCAGCACAGTCATCTTTGTTTGGGTTTGGATTCAGATTTTGGGCTTCCCCACCCCTTGAGCTACAGCATACACCCAGTCCTCCTTATTCAAAGAAACAATATGTTCCTGAACTGACAGCAAATAAAAAATGCATATATTAGAAAAAAGCTCTCCTATATCATTTATACAATACCCCATAATTATACCCGATAAACAGTGCAAACCAAAGTCAAATAAGAAGAGACCATGTCAGAAAGCAAATGCATTAATGCATAGCTTTTTATCATACAAAAGGAACATGACAAAAATGTACATAAATCACATAACCTTTATAGTTATTGAGTGCAGTAATCTTTAGGAACATGTGATGATGTGGCAAAGATGCAGGGAAATACGTGTGCAAATTTTGAATATCACCTTGGTAATGGTCTGAAACTTTGGGCCTCTAAGACGTTTTAAGGGACTTCAAGAATATCTCTCATGCCAGGCTTGGCCTGACTTTGCTAGTACAAAAAAACATGGATGGAGAACCCACAGATGAGGATTAAGTAGTGTATATGGCTCGTTCTATGTCCATAAATGCATTCATGTTTCCTGCAGAAACTGCAGAGAGGCAATAATCTTTAGTTTTCTGGGTGTTTTGGTGAGTTGTTGCTCATTTAGGTAGTTGATTCTATGCCACTCAGCCCTTTTCACAGACAACCTCTATTAGCTGCCTCTCAGTTTTATTAAGGACCTCTAGTTCTTGTGAGGATGAATTCTCTCAAGATGAATGCCTCAATGTCTCTCAAGAAATTAGAGTTTTTTTCTGATCACCAAATGAAACCATTCAATAATACAAATCATATCCCACATCAGAAATGTTAAGGTCATTACCAATTCCTTGAAATACTCAGCAACTACACTGAGCATTTGAGAACAATCCTCAACTGAACAAAAAGATCCAATGAGAAATGTAGTAGTAAACCATTCTGCATCATTTGTCATCATGTGCTTAATGGTAAAAATATTAAAAACCTCTACCAAATGGTGTGGGGTGTCTGAATGTACAGGATATGGAATGAATATCCCATTGCAGGAAGGCGTCAGCGGAGAGTTTGGTGAGGGTAATTGTATATGGGATTGAAATTCACATTGCAATAATTCCATTATTTGACCTGGGGACCATTATAGTCAGGAAAAGGAATGGAAGCCTGTTTCTCCTCAAATAAACCACCCGTTGCACCACTGAGATGTGATGTAATTCATTGCTCAAGCTTATAATTTTCATATAATATGGCTCAGTTGAAAGTGCTTTGAGACGGTGCTCTTTAGGAACTATTACATTGTACATTATTATAAAATATTATAGCTGCATTACATGAAATTAACTTCATAGAAAGCATGAAAAAAAATGAAAAGGTGTGCAAATGAAATATGAATATATGTGAATATATGTAAATTTAATATGTGAATTATCATAAAATCTAGTCAGACGTGGAGCATGAAAAGTGTCATTCTAACTGATGAAAAAACAAAACCTGTTTAATTTTTACCTAATTTGTTTCTAATGCCGTGTCTTAGAAAATCCACTAGTTTTTATTTAAAAACACACTTCTACCCTTTTTCTGTGATTTTTCAACTCAGCAAATCTGGCTTTGTGCATTAGATTTTCCTCAATATGCATGACAATGATGGATAAACAGTTAATTATTGATGCTAGTTAGAAGACTTTTTTTTGTCTGTACGCTAAGAATATTTCCTGGGAAACAAGGCTTGCCAGGAGCCTGGAGGGAACCCCAGCCTTCTGTCATGTGCTGTAGTCACAGATGTTACCAAGAGAGTAAACCATCTTGATATTTGGCAAATAAAGCCTCCCATTTATTTCTCTTCTCTTGTTAAGTTAGAAGTTCACTCCACTTCCCTGGCCTCCCTGTTCCCTTCCCTTTTTGGATGATGAGAAATTTGAAAATTGAATCAGTCCAGATAAGATTTGAAATCTACTGGCAGTAGGTAGTAGGGTCATTAGTTATCTTGTCAGTGGCTGTTCCACGGTGACTGCTGGTTTGGAAGCTTAGGGCGGCTGGCATTTTACTACAGAGCAGATGGAGACTATGCTAATAGCAGTGTGGAAATCAATAGGAACTGTGGCCAAAATGACCCGGGCTACCCTGCCTGCGGCTGTGTATCCATGGGCTGCCGTGTGAACCAGACTTCCATCCCATTCATGCTGACCTTGTAACAGTTGCTCAAATTAGGTTACACAGATGCGTGTTTATAGAGCAGTGGGGTGGCTTTTGTGTTCTGCTAGTCTATTTAGGTATTTATGATCGCAGCGCGTGAGCTCATTTATTAGACTGAACACCTTTTCTCAAATAAAACAAACACATACACGTTACACCATGTGAATTAATTTGTTCCTGGCATTTGGTACTGTGCTGCTTTCCTCCTGTCACTGTTTTCGTAGTTGTATTATAATTTGGTGGCACCAAAAGTCTCATGTATTTTAATAAGCATGGGGAGGTGCATGTTGGACATGATATAATAGGTCACCAGCAGAAACCTGTTATCTTCAGTGTTGGTTCTAGGAGCTAAAGATATCTTGCTATTTGTTGAATTTTTACTTCTGAAGGTCTTGCTATACTTAGGGACAAATAAAAAGTCAAGGCTGCTTCTTATGTGAAGATAAGAAGGAATTTAGTTGCCTTTTGAATGTACAGTAGATAAAATACTAATGTTTGTTTAGGGGTCTGAACAGTATCACCTGATATCCATGGGGTACATGTAGTAATATGTATTTACAGCAGTGTTTTCAGGAGACTTTTCTTCAGCATTTTTTTCTAAAATTGTGCCATGCACAATATTATTTTGATGGGCAATTCATAAATCTATACAAATTAATATTTCAGTTCAGATCTTAAACTGTGTTTGGAGAGACTGAACCCATATTTCTCAGTTTACAGGGTTATATTCATATCCCTTTTCAGAATAATAGCTCTGTAACAAACTTCATTCAATCCTCATGATCTCAGCACATTCAGTCACAAATTAAAATACATTCCAAAAACAAGTATTTTTTGTTAGATTATTTTCGAAAAAAATATATTAACAGCATAATGTGACATGCTCCAGGGTGTCTGCTGGATTATAAATATATAAAAAAAACTGTTTTCTACCTAAATTCTGCCTAAAGTAAACTTTCATGCTTTTTCATGATGTGCATGATGTGTGATTATGAAACATTAACTCATAATCTAAAGGTATAATTACTTAACTTCCCTGAAAAACACAGCATTAAATCTCTACTGTCGCTGGTCGCAATGATGTTAGACTAAGTAAACTCTGTACTATGCTAAGAACAAAACTGTTTTGATTTCTAATACATAAATGAACACAGAAACATGTGTTCACCATACACTGCTTCACCAAAATATTAGAGGATGGTATGAGTCATAGGAGTGACCCATCTTGTCCAAAGCATTGGGAATGATAGTGTGTGTGGCATGTCTCATGAATCTTCAGATGCAATAGCAGGTGAGTGGTCCTCAGCTTTTCCTCTGTATGCTGAGCTATGGGAAAGTAGGCTGATGTACAGTAAGTGACCTTACAAGATGCATGATTGTTGTTGTACGTGCCTCTGGGGCATCACTAAATGTACCAGCATAGGTAGTTATTGTGTCAATTCAGACAACTTCAAGGCAGTTGCTAGATGATTGAAAAAACAACAACAGGAAGTGCTATTTAGGTCATTAGAGACTACTAAATCGCTACCTACAGTACATACTGTATATATATACAATATATCTCATATATACAATAGATATGTCAATTGCTATTTGCTGAGCAGTCCAATATACAGTATCTACAGAGGTCTGTGTACATCTAATGGAATGAATTCTGTGGTGTGATTGCTGCTGGGGATAGACTCACCTCCTGTTTGGTTGTTACGTCCCAGTGTGTGGTCGAAAGTGTGAGGAGACGAACACAAAAAATGAAAACACACACACGTAGCAAAACGAACGAAAATGAAGAGAAGCGAAGCCAAAGCTGAGCCGAGCAGAACCAAAGTCAAGCAAAAGGCCTCTTCATTCAGAAAACCTCCAAGTTAAATACTTGGAGTTCAAAATAAAACTATTTTTTTTCTAATACTCGATGGATGTTTAGTCATATGGTACTTTTCAAACGTATTCAGGTTTTATATTTTTTTTATGGTAATAATTTTGTTTTGAATTATTTCACAGAAAAAAACATTAGGATTCAATAAAGGAAATGATAAAATGTGAAACTGTAATCATGTAAAAGAACATGTTATTAGTGTGATAAATTCAGACTTCAGGAAACATTGATTTTATGTGTTATTAGTGCACATCCTATTGATGATACTGTAAGGTATTGCTGTTAAAGATTCAATATAATTTGATTGACAATTCATAAACCTTTACAAATTAAAGTTTCAATTTAAGTCTGAAGTAGTGTTTGGAGTGACTGAATGCCTATTTGTTACTTTATACATTTATATTCTTCCTTTTTTTCAGAGAAATATCTCTGCAACAGCTTGCATTTAGTCCATATTGCCTTCAACACACTGAAAGGATAGTGATCTCAGCACATTCAGGCACAAATTAAAGATATTTTTTTAGTATATAAAGATATAAAGATATATTTTTAGTAAATAAAGCATAATAGCATAGAGTGACATACTCCAGGTTATCTGGATGATCACAAATTAAATAAACAGACATTGTTGAGCTGAAATAAGAAATAATCTAGTAATCCTGTCCGTCACAAATAATAGACCATAAACAGTAGTGGTTATATTAATCTTTCTGGGATGGAAATTTCTGCAATTTCCCTCACAGGATCAATAAAGTATCTATCTATCAAATCATTATTAATATGTTTAATTGCTTTACCAATTAAAGAACATGCTGTCTCACTGTTTTGTACAATTTGGGTGGGAAGGTGCTTTTTAAGTACTATTACTACATGTTCATTGTGGTTTCCAATTGTTTGTAACCCACATAGCAATTGTGCGTCTATAACTCTGTCTCAGTAGAAATAAGGAGTAATTATACTGTAGCGCTTATGGGTTCACGCAGGACAAAGGACAAGTGGAGACGAGTTAGGAAAACAAGCAACTTCTTTTATTCTCCTTTCAAAACAACACCAACCACAGGATTTACACACACATAAGGGGATCGACGGAACACATACACAGGTAGGATGGTAACTCGTTAACAGAAAACTACACACTTATTAAGCTACACAGGACACTTAAACTAACATAAATCTATTTACATGAGCAGGGTCAGCTGCTAGTCATCGTGCTGACCCTTAGACTCCCCCCTGGCTACAACTGCCAGCCTGCTTCGCGGTACCCTGAGTGCCACCGGGCGAGAGCGCTACAATACTTTATACATTACTATCCAACTTCAAAACTAAATGAGGTATTGATCTCTGTGTGTTGTAGGACGTGAAATATATGTTTTAAACTCTTTTCCATTCAATGATAAGCAAGCACAACATTGATTTAGTATTATAATTCTTGATTTAGTATTGAAAAAAAGACTTGCAAAAAACATTTGAGCTTAACTTCCTGGGCCTAGCAGAGGAGTGCAATTCTTAGGTTTGTGCAAAAAGAAACAGCAAGCTCTGGGGAGATTTACTTCTCTTCAATTCTAAGACCTTAAGAACAGAAATGCAAAATCACAAGGTGAAAAGCCATCAGATTGTCACACCCTCTACAGCTAGAGGGCACTCCTACTCTGTCCTGTCCCTAGTTTCCTGTGCTTTGCTTGTCCTTCCGGTGTGTCTCTGTCTCGGGCTATTTATTTCCGGGTCATGCTTACCTTCATGTTCAGCATTGAGGTTCAGATGTCCTGAAACCCGCCTAGCACCAGGTCTCCCCAAGTTCATGGCCTGAGGGCATAGGATTCTATACGGCATTTCTGAACTGCTGAGCCCGGGCTAAACCCCCTCCCACCACTACGCATGGGGTCTTTTTTCACTTTCCTGCCATTCCACTGTTCATCCCTTTCGACATCTGTGACAGTGATGGTCTTGGCTTGGCTTGCATTGTACTTTAATTTTATTTTTGTGGTTGCTTGGTCATCTCTCGCTCTATTCACTGTCAGCATGGAAAATTATTAGCCATGGCTAAGCTGTAAAGCTCTCGCTGTTCAGCTTTGGGTGTATCACTGATACTTTACTAAGCCACCTGTCTATATTTCAAAATATTTTTTGTTTTATCCCAACACACTTAAGCAGAAACCCTAGAAAACTAGAAAAGTTAGAACTCTGTATAATGTATCAGCTATTTTACTAAATACATGGAAATATTGTCCTTAAATGACACACGTCATATTTCTCCTTCTAATTGATCTTATGGGAATCCCTTCAATAAGTGAAAGATATTGTGTCAACAACCTGCATTGCTGACATTTCTACGTACTGTACATTCATACAACATTGAAATAAACTTGATATCCATCTTCTCACCCTGGGCATGTTTTATAAGAGTTGCAGCTCCATTATCACTGTTAAATCTGGGCATGGAAAATCACATTGCTAATCACATTGTTAATATAGCCTTAATAGAGCCCATAATGAATATCTTAATGGAGTTGAAACATTAACAATTTAATTTCCTAATTAAAGAACTTAGAAATGTATGCTTAGAACTATATGCAGTTTTTCCATAAGGATAATTGAAAGGTTAAAATGATATTTCAATTCATATTTACAAATCTATAGCATAAAGTAGCATAAAGATAATATTAAAAATGATAAACAGCATTATATGAACGTTATATACAAAGCTGATATACAGTATACACACAAATTATACTGTATATCTATAGACATACATAAATACATAAATCTAAATCTGATGAATCAGCAATAATGTACAGTGCAGCCTCACTTTTCTTTGATAATTCATATTCCTCCTTTTAATTTGGATAATAGTTTAGATTATATATATATATATATTTTCACATTAAATGTAGCATTACAAATATTGAGAAAGCACAGAATAGAATGAATGCTTAGTGATTATATGGACTCACACAAAAATAAAAGGAAATATAGCACAAAATGAACTGAAACAATCTATTTGCACTGTGTTTTTGTTCAGTTGAATGTATGATTTCTATTGATAATAGATTAAAAATAAGTGAGATGTTCCTTTTTATATAAATTCTACATTTTGTATATACAGTATACTGTCTACGTATATAGGAGAACTACTGTACATAGAACTTGTACATAGAACCATTTTTAATGTCTTCAGTTTAAAATGAACTATTATGGTAAGGTATATTTGTGAATATTCGGCTGCTTAGGAATATGTATAACCTATGTGCGACATCTTATAAACTGCAATGTAAAGTACAGTAAATATAAAACAAATGATTTTTTATCAAGTAAAATACATTAAATTTAAAGACATTAAATTGCTTTGCACATTTCATAAGCCTGTTTGGTGGAATCACTGATTAATACTGTGCTCTTCTTTGCTACAGGATTATTCTAAATACATTTGATAAATTAGAAATGGAGATCCTGAGTGCAAATCTGAGTATCCAAAGTAGCTCATTCTGCACCAGAGCACAACAAAAACTGAGAATTGCATGGGAGCTCTTTTTCATCTCTTTCTGTACAGACTGGTTAGTCTAACAACTGTTAACACTGCAATGATATGACAATAACCTTTGCAGCAATAGTGATGCTGTGTGGTTCTGAGGGCTAGAAGATTTGAAAGAACCACAATCAAAATCCATACTGCAAGTACAGAGCGAGTTACACCTTCAATGATAGAAATTGTCTGAGCCTATACCCACCACCCACATGTATTTAATATCAACATTTTGCATTCAATTCTTTATTGATGCAAAGATCACAATAGTGAGCAAATGTGATTTATAATAAGTGATTGAGAAAATATACATTTTATTTTTTATTAGATAATGTCTGTTATTGGTTTGTTATATAGCCTCCCAAATCCAGTTTGATGTTTTTTCAAGATTTGGCTTTCTGACAATGACTACTGTATCCAAACTGTCAAAAAGGGGAGCATTATACAGTATGTGCTCTGCCAGAGCAACTTTAATAATAGTCCCACATGAAGGTCTTTGAGAAATGATTGTCAATATTAACAATGCTTTTTTGTGGAGAGCCATTTTTGGCCTTTAGACAGAGGTTGGCCCATCTTAAGTGCTTTTTTAAAATCCCAGAAGATGACTGATTGTATTAAAAGCTTCAAATGTTCCAAAAGCTCAGTTAGTTGACCAGCATAGTATTATAGCGATCTGCACCCCCTGGCTTTAGACTGTCCCCACGACCTCTCTCCTTTTACCCCAGGTTCACCCTAGGTTCACCCTTTCCTGCTGTTATCCTTTATAAAACCAGGGAGCAATCCCCACCCTCTCTATCCTACCTCTGTGTCCAGAGGATCTCTGCTCTTTCAGCTTGCCCAGCTGTAAAGAAAAGGACAGTATAACTATCAGTGAGCCTATTTGTTGTCTCCAGCCTGTCTTTCCAAATACTGCCACCAAATCAAGAGCATTGGTGTCAAGAAGTGGGATGATCCACCTCAGGTTGTAGACAGCTTGGAACACAGTGGAATGACTGCAGTCCACACAGAACCAAAACAGAGTAGCTAGGGGTGTGATGGGCTGGCTCACTGAAGGTGGACTTTAGGAGATTCCTCCCAGCACCCTGGAGGTCAAGCATCGCCTCGTTCTGCTCCCACACAAGCCAGAGGCAACCCAGAGCACCTGAACCAACAGAGGGTGCCGTCCAGCATCACTCCCACAAGCTGCATGTGTCCCCCACATACTGTGAGCTGCCAGACCCTGCTACCAGAGCATGTTTCCCCAGAGAAGACAGCAGAGGTGCGAAAGCCAGGATCCAGATGGTCAGACAGTACATTCAGACCCATGACTGGACTAGATCCCGTCTTCTTCCATTTACACAGAACACAGTCAGTCCAATGCTGGGGTTACAAAGTCTCCCTCAGGAAAGAGGTACGAGGAGAGGGGCTGTATGGTGATCTGTACCCCCCTGCGTTGGACTGTCCCCATGACATTTCCCCCTTTACCTCAGGTTCACCCTTTCCTTCCGTTTCCCTCTTAAAAACCAGGGAAATAGTCCTGCAGTATGAATAATGTCAGAATGAAGAAAAAATAGCATTCATATAAAAATAAAGTACATATTGTAAGGTTTAGCCCTAATAAGAAAAAGAATAACAAGAATAATACAAATGTAAGATTTAATTGAATTAGAAATTAAGAAGTGCTAATTTACAGTTTGCTGCATACCACACTTCCCCCAGAATTCATCACCCAGATTTCCACTCTTTTCCTCCCTTTCGACCTCCCCCTCCCCATTGTCACATTTGCTTTCTTTGGTCTACCTGTATGTGTACAGTACATACATTACCTTTGTGACTTTGAGTTACTTGATTATTTGATTTTTAATGATTAGGATCAATTTAACAATTGTGGTTGTGTCCAGGTACTTCAGTGGTGTTGATTGCAGGGTTGGACAGTTTGAGCAACACTGATTTAGTGCACGTGCATGTTGTTCTTTTTTTGCTTTCCCACATTCGTAGTCACTCTTGCACAGATATCAGTATGCAGTGAAAATAACCATGACCATAGCAATCATTTTACTTTCCCAGAAGATTAAATATGCCAGTTCCTACTGACTTGTTCGGCATTAAAAGATGGAATTAGAAATACTAATGAAGCTTACAATTGGTTTAACCCTCTGAATTTTTCAGTGAGTATTGTGTTTGACAGGGCTGACCATTTGCTTAGAACTCCTTAAAACAACAGTGATAATTTTTAAACTTTCCTCTATTCTCCAAGAAAATTAAATGTAAACTATTTAAAGTATTCAAGCATTTTTTTTCTATGACTTGCTGTAATCTTTTGTGCTTTTTCCTATACTCTGCTTAAAATATATCTGCAATATTTTGCCTTATTCAATACAAATTGGAGCATATTGCAACACTAAAAAAAACAGCCACAGACAAAAATGATATTCGCAAAATGCTGCTGAATATGGTCAAATGTGTCCTCTGATCTGTTGAATATAAAATGGTAGGATGGTTTAATATGTAAATCTTCTATACTAGCAGATATTTTGTTAGTGCTTTTCATTAGTCCCTGATAAAAGCAAGTCAGATATGTTGAAAGAAAGCTGACCTGAATGTTTTAAAGGTCACTGCTTCCTTGTTCAATGGACTAAACAATAACAAAGAAATTATGATTTAAATATATTTCTGAATTGGGGACCTACTGTACATATTAAATACATTTTAATTTTCAATATCTTACCCAATGGCTTTCAGTTCATCACCTCTGCTAAATGACTAATACTGTAAGTGTCTCCCACATCAATGTTATTGGATATTAATTTCTGTAAAGAACATAATAAACACAACAAAATACAGGAAATTAATTCATTCTAATGCAAAAGGGTGTACAGTAGTTTACAAAAATGAATACAAAGTAAGGCAGATTTCTATGCATTATTTCAAACGTAAACTATATTTATAAGTATGACAACTGGAAATACATGTAAGTCACATCATACATTTAGGATACAAGACTTGAACGACTTTGTATTTGGTTTTCAAAATCCATACATATTATAAAATAAATTCAGTAAGTTTCATAGCATTTCATGAAAATTATATACAAGAAATCTTTAGAAATGTTTAAGCTCAGAAAGAGACTGAACAATATTCTGTAAAACAAGTTTTAGAATGACAGTTAGAAACCAATACAACTTGCCTGAGAAGAATATTTAGTATTATAGTTCCTGTCCTAAACCAGCCAGTCTGTTTGGAACAGGTTGTACTGTTCCTCTCATTTTGGAAGTTTCACAGCAGCTGAAGAAAGGAATTCAGATGTAGGCAATTATTCTGTGCAGCAAATAGATATGACATTTTTTTCATGAAATATGGAATTCATGTGTTATAAATGGACTGTACATGAATGCAAAAAAGGGATGTTTTTGTTTTATTATTATAGTTTCATATGTAACCCATTGGCATTAACTATAATATGTATTACAATACTTTGAAAAGGAAATAGAGTTAAAGCAGAATTTTCAGTGTGATTAGGGGCATGTTTCATGTTTACAATGGCATAATGTAAAGGAAATTATTAATTTAACAGCTGTAATTTGTTAGGATAAACAAAAGGAAATTTATTTGTCATAACAGAGAATCATCTGAATATTTTATAGACTTTGATTGAACGTGAAACAGCTCCTTTACAGCCTTTATTAGCTCTTACTTTTCTTAATTTAAAACAACCTTACCTACTAAGATGTTTGCATCTCCAATGTATTTACGAAACAACTATCAGTGGAATCCTCCAACTGGACGTGATGGCAGTAGATATGTATTGTATCTTACCCAGTTCATCCCCTCCTGCTCATAGGAGCAATAATATTTATAGGAGATCTTTCACTGTCTCAGAATTTAGGAATTTCCAAAGTCACAACCAAGGACAATCAGTCTGAGGACATAAAATCCAGTTTGTCTTCTTTAAGTGATGACCTTTAAAAAAATCTAACATTTGAATGTAAAAAGTTATCAGTGAAATATTTAGCTTGAAATGAAGAAGTGAAATGAATATTTTTTTAAATCTAATTTAAGTTAAATATAAAAATACATTTGGCTTGCTATTAGATAAAAGTGCATTGAGGAGGTATTTGTGATTATTAGTTTGGAATATTTAACACAATTGCTTTGCAATGACAATACACTACATCTTTGATTAAAAGGATAGTCTTACATAATCTCAGTTTTATTAAGAAATGCTACATTAAATATCAAGCAGCATAAACCGAATATTAAGAAAAAATGTTTAAATTGAGTCATGTGAGATTTAATTCTTTTAAATTATTTTTTCTTCTAAAATTTGCACCAGGCTTTTCGTTGTATTAACCAGTTAAAAAAGTAATTTTGCTCTGAGAATACCATGGTCTCTTTTGCATTGCTTAGGAGCTGGAAAAGAAATTGAATGGCAACTGCTGTCAGTTCTCCAGTAAGCTATTGCTGAAAAATTTGGATCAGAGTAATCATGGCAAAATTCCCACATTCTTTGATAGGCAGCACCCATTCCTCCCTAAATTGTATGTGTACAAGAGACAGCATGCTCATAACAACCATAAGTCAGACAATCCTCACAGGTGCTTCAGTCTTCACCTGTTCTCATTTTCTCAAATCCCCTACGAATTAAATTACAGAGATGATTACATGTGGTAACTTGTTCAATTTCACAACATCATTCTAAAAATTATAACCACATACTGTAAGACGATGAATTTGATACAAGGTAAAAAAACTACCAATAGATTTTTTTTTTTACAAAAGAATAATATTACTTATAAAAGATTATGGACCTAGATACATTTGTTTTCTATCATTTGTAGGTTTTAAGGTATTTACTATTTGCTAATGCTGACCATAGTACCAGCTATGAGAATATAACCCAGAGGAAACATTGTAACATAATGTTGTATGTACAGTAAGTATTGCTTTGGCCTAAATACCTGATCCAGGATGCTCAGATCATGTTTAATTGTACTGCATATGAACTGTATAAACTAAACCAGCTCTTAGTTACTGAATGTGACGGTATTATTAAATCAGGTGAACAACCTTATACTGTAGGTCTTATGACTCTGATCAATGGCTTGTCAATCACTGTGGTTACTGTGGACTTTGGAAGAGAAGAGGGTAATAGATCTCCTAGTGTAAAATGAAACTGTTATAATGTCATCATACCTCAGGTCTCTCAAGAATATTCAAAGTCCTCTACATTATGAGCCTTTTGGAGTATACTGTAGTTTTGATACTTATTTGGGCTGTGTGGAGCAGGTATTTGAGAGTCTGTATGCTGTGCTTATACTGTACAAACACACAGTACAGTGCATTCATGCTGAAAAAAGATTTTCACAGGCACGTGACACAGCTACCATGACTTTCACCAGGAAAAGAGGTCTGAAAATGAATGGATAGATAACCAGAATTCAGATGAACTGAGGTAAATAAAGTACAATACAAGTCACATTTTCTTGACAGTGAGAAGCAAAGCTGCTCAGTGCACTTAGTTTTAAATCTCCTGGTTTGTACATACCTGTATCTATCTTATCTAAGTTTTGGATGAATGCTGAAAATATTTTAGATTCTAACTGCTTACAATGAATTTGAATCTTATTTTAATTCTTTGATATCTCTATGTATTTTATATTATATATGCTACTGTGATAGACTAGACTAAGTGGACTATTAATAGTGCTCTATATTTTATTTTAATATTTGATAATACAGCATACCTGAAGTCTTATGAAATAGGGTACTGTACAGTGATCATTGTTAGAGCTTTTAGTAAAATAATATAGAACTCTTCTACAATAGGCTTATTCTTCTTAGAAACTTGTTATATAATCCTTTCAGAAATGTTAAGTAAAGCCCATTGTTTAATAACCAAATATAAAACTACTGTAAAGTTAGAGCTTGTTCTTGCACATCTTTTTTTTCAGACACATTTTAGTCAAAATGAGGAATAAACAGGGGGGATTCATTCCAGTTCTTCAGTGGAGTTGATAAGTTCTGCTCGCTAGTCAAGATGAAGAGAAGAGTTGAAGAGGTCAGCTGTGAGTAAACTTTGAAAGTAATGGAACTATTTCATATAGCTTAGAGTATATTATAAAGTATGCTACTGCAGACTACAAGGAAGGGCTGCTGAAAAAAAAATGCTCCCATGTAAACACAAAAAATTATTTGATGCACAAGAGAGCTGATTTTTATATCCATCTATTGTTATTATAAGTATTTATTATACCTAAAAGAGCCCTGCTAGGTCACTGAGAAACACTTTCAATTCATGCAAACCTTGTCTGAACACCATTTGTAATTTTTTAGTAATGCATTTGCTGGTCTTGCTGTTTTACTGATGCTTGTCTAATACTATTTTTTTACTCTGCATTTTTAATAATATGTTAATTTTCAGTTTTAAGTATTAATTGTGGTTTCCTAGTCCTGTTCAGTTTTCGGATGTAATTTTCAGCTTTCTCTGTAATATTTCAAGATGTTGTTGCTCTGAATATATCTGAACTGTTCTTAATGACACACAGTACATTTTGGGAATAATTTGTCCTTTGTTAATTAAAAGAATGGTATAATATGTGTATTTCTCAGCAAACACAAATCATAACCACAACATACCACATTTACTATTTATTCAGAATTGCATCTTAAAATACAGTGTGTTTTCTGAACTTCAAATCATAACACTTTAAAATCTTTAATGATGTGAGGTAGTTGTTTTTTACTATTTTCCTACTGATGAAGCCTTGATATTAACTTACATACAGTATATATAATGAAAGAACACTAAAATAAAACATATTATCAGCAAGCCTTTACAAAGGATGTTAAATCAAATGTTTTATGTACATCACCTCTTAGTTATAGCTTTTAAAGCTGTTCTGTATATCCATGAATGCTTTTAATCCTAAATATTTTTTTTCTTATATTCCACACTATAGATACCACAGAATCTTTCCTAGTCCTGCATTGAATTTGAGAGTAATCAGCAAAGTTAATAGTACAATAAAACTATTACAAACCATGTCATTCTTTGCTGCACTATTGCTGCACTGTTTGGTTTGATCAGTAATTCGCTTGACGTTATGGTTAATACTATTGTGCAGCAGAGCACAAATTCATTAAATTAGTAATGTGGTCAAGAGCTGAGACCTAATTTTCTTTATTAATCTTCTGAAATGGTGGCTAATGAGAGCCCTGTGGTTGTCCTGCAAATTTCCACACAGGCCGTTAAACCTTGTGATACCTCTTTTCATAATGTGAAAAGGGGAAACTGAACAGATTAGAGGACATGTGAGCATAAATGTCTGCCAGTTCATTCTAACACTTGCCTAATTTATTTTGCATAACATTCTGATTGCCTTTGCCAGCAATGCAATGTAAGTGGATTTTGTTGCTAAGAACGGCAGAGTCCTCAATTAAAATGTAACACATAGGAAAATGTCTAGTTGAATAGACGGCTGCAATTACTTGGCTGAATACAGCTACCAACTGTAGTGGTACACATGGGTAAAGACCTATTTTTACTGTGTGAAGTAGAATAAATATGAATGGCAGCACATGCCTGTGCAGAATTTTGCTTTCATTCTAATATTTCTTCCAATTGATTTATACAGTAATATGTTTAAGTTTGTTAATTTTGTGTTGAAATCAAGGTATTTTGACTTTTGTGAGAAAGGCTTTTTTTATTTTAGCATTTTCATCATAAAAGAAAAAATAAGGGACTCCAATATTAAAATTTAATCTTGGAAACAGTAGAGGAATGCTGAGGAGTAACGGTTGCAGCAGATGAATACAGATGAGCAGATGAAGTTGCTTGTATTGTTTTAAATGAATCTGCTTCATAATTTCCATTCCAAACATGCTTTTTTATATACGTTTATATAATTACTGATGATAAAAGTACATTTCTTTCTTAAGAAGGTTAAGGTGCTTGAATCAGTTAATTGCTGAAATGGTCAAGGACTTCAACAAAATGCAAAAGTTCAGTTCTGACCTGCTTGAATGGTTTTCTAACCATCACGTACAAAAACAGCATATAAACTTTGGTTCCAGTTATTCCTTCATCTCCTTGTCAAGGAATAGTAAACCTGTACTATATCTATAGAAAATGATTCACCCAATAAGGTTTTAGCCTTTTATGTACAGTATACAGCGTTAAATTGCAGTTATTGGAAGGCAGCTCAGATGCTGGTTGTTTCATTTTTTAAGCAATACAGTACGTCTTGTAAGATGTATATATTATGTGCCATTTCACAAGGTAATGAGGAAGGGTAACTTTTGTAGATTAAAGTGGCGAGTTCTCACACAATTCTATAAACCCAGCAAGAGCACAGATGCAGGTTTTAGATACTGTATAAAATACTGTGACCTTTCTTCTTCATGAATCCCGATGATTTTAAAATCCCAGTAATAATGCAGTTGAGCAGAGTTGATCCATTTTTACTGGTACAAGAAAACGTTTAATTTGTGACACTGTATGACTTTTTTTAACCAAAGTGTCATCATTATGTTCTCTATTGAGTTTTCATAAATTGCAAAACAAATAAACAACAAAATATTATATGTCACAGACTCCACAGGAAAATATAAAAAAATATAAAAAGACACATTGTGTCTTTATGTATTAATGGACATTTTTATGGGAGTAGTCTTGATAAAATGAAAACAAATAACATGCTGAAGGCATATGAAATTTAGAATTTCAGATCTGCCTGGCAATAATGAGAAATTAAAGCTACTGTATTTTATTTTGTACTTTATCTTTCATTTATGCCCACTGTTCTGTTGCATTTTGCTCAAATAAAAAAAGTTATCTTTTGGCAGATGGCAGTAAATAATTTATAATTCAGTATTTCCAAACTTCCAGCAGGGAAGTGACATATAAGAACTGTCAATGTTGTAAATATTTTAAATTGTTTCCCCAAGTGACTTATCTATATTTCATACAGTGGTGCTAAACCAGTGGTGCAGGATTCATCTTGGCAACTTGTGCTCCTGGTGGAAGCATGCATGTGTGGAATGAAGAGATTTACTTCAGAGAGCAATTAAATAATTAAACAAAAATTCCTTACTGAACATAAGAGCTTACAGATATGACTTTTTTTTAAATTTAGCATGCTCTGAGAGTTTTTACATTTCTTTAAATTATGAATCATAAGAACATTGATTATGTTACATTACTTACCTCACCATAGTCACTTCTAGTCCTTTTACTGTAGGTGTCGTTGTCACTCTAGTCAACTGTATACACTGCAATTTTTTGTGTCCTCCAATATTAAATTCATAAACTAAAAAAAAATACATTGTATAGATTAGCAGTATATGGAATGACAGCACTTGCAAACTTATGAACACAGACCCAATCCGGCAGACCATCTGATCTGTTGTCATTTTCTACTGTATATGTATTCAATACATGCTCCCATTGCTTCAGATTATTTAAACCCACCAAGCTTTCTGAAATACTGAAGACTACTATAGATTTATTGGAAACAACCACTATGTTTCTAGCACTGTGCAAAGCTACATGTTCATGTTTCTTAGTTTGTCTCTGTCATCTAGTTTGCAATGAAATATTATGCTGAGTAATTAACATGACATGGTTAAGAAGATAAAAAGAAAAAGAAAAGAAATATCTCCATACCAAATGCCAAAAGTGTTAATGACCCTGTAAAAAAAAATCATCCAGTTCTGCCTAATTAAAAAGATCTATGTTATATGAATTAAATAATATGTCAGTAATGTTGGTCTAGTTCTAGGTCAAAACATGAAAGAGGTAATCTTTTCACCTTCTAAAATTCCAAACTGTTTGTTGTTTATTGTGGCTTTAATTAATTTAACAATTGTAAAGCTATGGCAACAGTTTGAGCTTCACTCCTTCCATCTTTAGAATAGATAATGACAGAAAATTAATAACTGTATTTTCTTTAAAAGTTAAAAATTTAATGGTTACACTGAAGGGCCAAAGAAGCACTACAGTATGTTACATTCCACATTTTAGATTTTGGTCACAGACAGACAGCATATCATTGAGAGTTACAGAAAAGCTGTGTTTAGTTTTACAACATTTTTCCATTCCTCTGCACATATAAAATAAGCTTACTCCTCAGCTCTCATTTTGGATTACATTTTCTTTTCTTAATGTATTTGTTTTGGTAAGTTAGTTATTACTATATAATTTCCAGGTTGGCTAGCTTCTGTTTATCCTAACTGCTGTTAGAAATACTGTATATTTAAATTTTCAAAAAGATTTCTCAGTATTAATCTGTAAATATTTCCTAACAAACAAATTATACACAAAATAAGGACTGTCATTATTTATAACAGTCCACTCTGTATGGTATGACGTGGTTGGTGTTAGTAGCGGAGGGGTGTTAGATTCCAAAGTAGGAAGAAGCAGCCAGAATCCATGTGTCAGCCATGAATCTTCGCCCTTGACCTGGTATATAATATATTACCATAGAAAGAAGAGAGACATAGAAAACATTGTCTACAACTACAGCATTTGCTTTCATTGGAACAGAGCAGTTAGTAACAGAACAGTACAAAGAAGCCAGACAAGCTATGGATTGCAATGCTGTTAGGCCTTATTATGACCAAATATTTATTCATTTACATCAGCGTTCACAGCAACATTGATAACCATATCGAGGAAGCCTTGGTGACAGAAGCAACATATAATTTTCTCTGAGAAATTTAAGTTTATTAATAATTAATATCTCCTTGTACTTATATAATTACAGTACATCTTTTCATCCTTAAATATCTCAAAGCTCTTTCCAAATAACAAGAGATCTACTGCAACCACCACTGAAATGCAGCACTGGCCAGCTTTTTACCTAGAGAACTAGAAATTGCTTCACCAATTGAATAAAGGTGAAATTTCAGAAAGGCTAGATTTTATAAGACCTCGGTAGAATTTAGCCAGGACACTGGGGACAGTCATGACTTCAGATTTATATCTTATCTGAAGAACAGCTCCTTGTATTCTGTCCCCCAATGCCATGCTGGTTTCAACATTATATTTCTTTTCTTCTCTTTTCAGCATGGAATAAACCTTTACTTGATAATTTTTGCAGGTTGATTTTTTTTCTCATTGTTTATGTGTTGTATATTATTCAACATACATTCCATGCAGTGGATTAAACTATTTGCAAGTCTTTATATTTCATTCTGGACTTTCAATTTTAATATCCATAGGAAACTTACTGTATAACAATTATTATTAAATTAGCTTTAGCCTCCCCTCACATACCACAGCTGGGTATGGCTGTAAAATAGAAATGATCATTAAAACTAAATTAGAATACTTACAAAACAATGGGCATTTTAAGAGAAAGCCAAGTGGATTTAGAAAGTGACTGTGGTTTTTAAACTTCTTTTCATTAAACAAGCAATGACAGTTTATTGAACTAAAGCATATGACATAATATACTTAGATTTCCAGAAAACATTTGTCAAAGTTGCTCATTACAATCTAGTTCTCAAATTCAAAGCAATGGGAATCCAGGGTAATTCATACACATTAACGGAGAAATGGTTAGCAAACAGAATCCAGTACATCTTAAGGGCATAACCTCTAAGTAAGTATAACTAAGCAGTAGATCCTCAGGATCTGTTTTAGGCCCATTTCCTTATCCACAGTTTTCAATTTAGATATAAGTACAGTATACTGCTAATTACATTTTCAGAATATTTAAAAATAAGAGGAATGGCAAACAGCCACAAGGCAATTATAAAATAGTCATAGACTGGGTAGAAGCTTGGTTAATAAAATGTAATGTTGATAAATGTAAATGATCTGCGCAAGAATTAAGAACTCTATAGATATTGCATGGATGGTTCTGAAGTGCAGGAACCTCGAGATTTAAAGGTTTTGAGTGTTTATATACTGTAGATTTTCTGTGTCCTCATTAAAGCAATGTGGGAAAGCAAGAAAAAAAGCAAACAGAACTGTACAAATTAAATTAAGTGAAGATGTGATCAAGCTGTACCATGCACTAATAACATCTCATTTAGAATATTAAACTCAGTTTTAGTCACCAAACCATAAAAATAAGATAGTACAGTTTTATGAAGAGTTCAAAGACGAACATAAAAAATGATTCCTGGTCTTAATAGGTTGTCATATGCAGACAAATTAAAGATGCTACATCTTTTTGGTCTAAAGCAAAGGAGATTGAAAGATTAAGAGGAGATTTGTGTAGTGCATAAAATCCTAAGGAGTACGGACAGGATCAACCCTTTCACCTATTTTGTGCTTAATCATGCAACATGGCCATAGGGTTACTTTTGGAAACCTTTAAAACTTAAGATAGGAAATGCTTCTTTTTATGAAACATTTGGGGTTTCTAAAACAGGCTTCTGGCCAGGTTACTGAAAACCAAGCTCTGAGTTCCTTTAGGACATAACAGGACAACATTGCAGTACTGTACCTTGTGAGCAAGATGGGACAAATGGCCTCTCACACTTTCTTAGGAGCAGGGAAATCAAAATCCCCAAAATTGTACAAGGTAATTATTCAGGCTTTGGGGATATACTGTACCTATAGGTCATGTTCTGTTTAGTTTAGAAGGCAGCTTCATCTCATCTGTTAGCCTTTGTAGGTGTTATACTGTATAGGATCTGAAAACTTAGTATTAGTCTTGGATTTTTGCCCAGGACGCAGACTTTAAATATGCATTGTTTGGGAGTTTGTAAATGGCTTAACTTCTATGTTGTACAGTATGTTATGTTGTGTGTTGTTTAATTTGTTTAATTTAGTGTGCCTGACTTAGTACTTTTTACACTAAAGCTGTGCTAGAGAATGAAGCCTTCAGATGCCTCCTATTATACCAAACACTCTGATATATTCTTGGAAATTTGGGGATTTTCATTATTCCTGATATTCACTGTTTTTAAAATGCCTATTTGTAACAATACATTTTCCTAGACATCTTTTTAGTTGTTTTTTGTTGTCTGCTACCCAATCCAAGAGCTATTTGGAATTTAAGGAAAAATCATATATTTAATATAATGTTGAAGTATGTTTAATATTATTACAACAAACTTTTGAAGTAAAATACAGTGCATATCAAGGAAACACACATAAAAATACAGATGTGTTAAAGTAAATGTAATAACTTGAATTGCGGGCCTTAACCACCCACCTCAAATGTATTCTCCAATCAAAAAACTAAAGAGAAACAGTGAATTAATTATAATGATCTCTTTAATTTAAACTTTAATTACACAGTTGAAAGCTTAAAGAAGGAGCAAATTAAAATGTGTATAATACGGTTTACTTTTTTTCTTGTACTTTAAGACCAAAATTAAAAGTTTAATCTTATTGAGAAAAAAAATAAGTGCAGGATTCAGAGATGTTCTGTTCTGTAGGTGGTACTCTGCACTAATATTAAAATGCAACTTTAAAGATGTAAATTATCTTTGACAAATAAATAAAGAACTGATTTTTTCTAAGAATGTCCCTGAGAAACTATATACTATATTGACTAAGTTAAATACAAATGTCTGTTCAATGTCATGGAGTTTTATTAACCTTTACTTATATGTTCATTGTGTGCCAAAATGATATCTCAGAGTTGACAGCGAAATTGAAAAGATATGCATCTTTGAATCCATGAGGGAAGAATAAATCTGAAACTGTTATTTCATTTTATGCTATTGTTATACCATGACCAAATCAAAAGCCTTGGCAAGATATGGCTACATTCAGAAGTTTAATTGCAAATCTTTTTTTTTTCCATCAAATTCTTGAAGATGTAAAAGACATAAAATGATTTACAGGAAATATGGTAAATGGTGAACTCGCAAATCAGCTGATAGTTAATTGCTTTTTGCATCATACATCTGTTTTATACAAAGGTAAATAAGGTATAAGGTCTATTTTTAGAAAATGCATTGGAAGAACATAAAAAAATGTAACTGCAGGGCATTTTTAAATGCATATTACACTTATGTTTTTTGGTTTGTAAAGTCTAGCTTTTGTAAAGCAAAAGAGAAAGGAGCTGTCTTAGGGTGAGCTCAGGGTTTCTAGCAAACTGGTGGATTGTGGACCCTGACAGGGGAGGCACACTCCTGGTGCTTCAGGATGGTGGACAGCCAGATTGCTAGGAGTTGGCTCCCCACTCCAGGATGGTGAAAAACCTGACTGCACACTGCAAATCACTTCAGCTGAGTGACAGTCTGCTGTATGGCCTTTGACGGGCACTGCGTACTGGGGAGAGCTGCTGGCAATTGGTGGTTGTATGGGTGCTGAGGGAGGTACTGCTACAGGCCATGCATGGGGCAATTTCAGCAGGTTGCTTTGGAGTCGATATCTATAGGGGAAGCTGCCAATGGGACACCCTGCACTTCGTAGGCCTGGCAGGTGTGCAAGGCATAGAAGGGGCATACTGTCCTGTCACAGATGTACCTGCAGCAGTACCTTGTGTGTATAATGTGAACTCAGACTGGAAACTTATTTAGCCTTGTGGAAGACACCCGTAGTGGTGGACACACTGCTGTAGGTGCTGACAACCCACTTTTGAGGTTCTCAAGGGGCATAAAGGGTTGGAAGTTTGAGGAATTATATTTCAGGTCTGTTCCACCTTCAGAGTGATGAACTATGAGACCACCTACATTTACAAGCACCCAGAGGACATTTACCCCCCCATCTACAGGGAGACCAATAGTTCCTCTGGCACAGGATCTATATCGTTGCGTGTAACAGGAAAATATCAAGCTTTTTTCAGTAAGTTTCTAAAAAAACTGCAGAAGACTAATTTGCATAGATTTGCATTTCATTGCTGTCTTCTACATTTACAGACCCATGCTAATTATTTTAAGTACTCACAGGTGAGCTAACGCATACAGTATATCTGATATTGATGTGGTTCTACTTAGAAATAACATGGAGATACTTCATTTTCTGTGCTGTTAAAGCAGGATGTTCAGAAGTGCATTAGCATAATCATCTCCTTATTTATAAATCACTGAGAAAGCAATAACAGTGTTTTTAGATTTGATGGGCGTGTTAGAAACACAATAGAAATAAAACAAGACATAATTCTCAACTTATCTGTGTATAAAAAGATTGATTTTTGCTTGAAACAAATTAAACTGTAGTTAATAAAGCTGATAATTTACTATTACCTACACCAAAGATTAGTATTTAACTTGTTAAAAGTCAACTAATACCAGAAATCACAGTAACATACTTTAGCTTCTGTCTTTAATTATAACTGAAAATAACACAAAATCAGATTTCATAAATCATATACAGTACACACTGTATCTAAATTAAAAAAACAGCTGCGGTGCAATCATCCATTTCTACATGAGTCTGGCCTTTCATATTTATGCACATGTTTTATTGTTTAATAACATACCACAAACACAGTAAAGTAAGAACATGTGACCATAAATTGATGTTTAATTTTTAACCACATTTTTAAGAAAAAGCAATGTCAAGAACAGAGTGAAAAGATGTGTGTTTACTAAATAATTCAGTAATACTGGATTGTCCATTTCCATTCACGGTCCAAAAGGATACATACTTAATCTGCTACCCAATATGATCTAAAAATAACAGTGGTAAAAATATATGTTTGATATAAATTAATTGCAGATAGCCTTCAGTATAACTTCTCCCCATAGTGATTCATTTTCATTCCACTCAATACTAATCAAGAGGATCAGAACTATAAAATGAAAGTTCATTTCATAAAGAAAATGTATTTGTATGATGTCATAGAAAACCACTCAGTCCTGCTGAAAAAGACATTGCACTACCATTCTTTCTGCTGTGGTCATAAACCAACATGAAGCTCTTCATACATTCCAGTAATGAATCTTGACATTATTATTATTTGAGTTACTTTATGTACAAACAGATTTTAATTCTGTTTTGTTACTGATGTGCTGAATCAAGGGTTCCAATCTGGTGCTGCTTAACCCCTTTCTGTGAACAGAGGATGACTCTCACAAAGAGAGATTAGGTACTGTTTGGATAATTTTATCAGATCCTCAGGCTAAAAGCTCAAGGGAAAGTATATTCAGGGTTGCTTTTATCTGCATCCTATTTGATCTGATTCAAAAATTGTCCTGTCCTCTGTTTTAGGATCTGAGACAGTTCTGTTTTTCTTCTTTTTGTTTTTTGAAACCAGTGGAGTCCATGGTGCTCACATTGTAGTTGTTCAGTTCTTTGAAAGACAGTATGAGCCTAAATAGTGGAATTTCACATATGTAATAACACAAAAAACTAGTTTGCACTTAATTAACTCAAGATTCTCAGCTCAAAAAGTTTTTTATAGAAAATATGAGAATGTATTTGATCACAATCATATCTTCTTTTTTTACAATGAATGAGTTCTATAGTATGAAGCTTACATTGCTGGTATTCTGTATTTGAGTCCAAGAAAAGGTAGCACATGTGAGAATAATGGGAATTAAAATCTAATGGTATACACATTTGTTATACAGAATATTCAATATTGTAAGAGTAATTGAATGTTTTGAAAACCATCATAGAGTTTCACTTCTATCAGTTGAAGATTCCTTGGTATTTTATAGAGATTATTTTATCAATACTGTCAAAAAACTATGCACCATTTAAGAGGTTTAGAGTTCAAAATCATTATAACCCTTGGTTAAGCCTTGAGCTGTCAACTTTATCCAAACAAAAGAATCTAACTTGATGAAATGCTAAGGCCTCTAAGGATTCAACTGATTTGCTTACCTTTAGACAAATTCAAAATAAATGCACTCAAGCTATTAAGAGTTCCAAAGTGAATTATTACAGTCATCAATTCTCCAGCCACTTAAACAGTCCAAAGAAATATCTGAAGTAATTTAAATTTATGGATAACAAATCATTCTCCTCTCATTTACCTGTTTCAATTATTTACAACAAACAAAAGAACAAATAATGAATCCATTCAAACGTGAATTAATTCTGCTGGTGTGTATGAAGTTGCTGGCTCTGCATTGAGATCACCTACATTCCCTCTCTTGGCATCATGGGATCCTGGCATACCTTAATGTTATTTTAAGGAAATTTATAATCTACAGGTATGTTGCCAATGGAGGTAGAGGTGGGGGTGTTGGAGGCCTAGTGTGCTGCTGCTGACACAGAGCCTTACATGATGTTTAATTGTAGATGTTTGACTGTGTTTTAAAAGTCCTCCGGCAGTAACCTGGATAGGAGTACTAGGGAGGGGGGTGGGTGAGGAGTTTTTGGATGAGGTGAGAAGACTTTTTTTTAATTTTGTTTTCAGGACAGCATGGTGGCTCAGTGATTAGCACAATTACAGACCTAGGGTGCTATCAGTGTAGAGTTAGAATATTCTCCCCATGTTCACACTGGTTTCCTCCGCGTGACCTGGTTTCCTACCACAGTTCAAAGACATACTGTGCTAGTAGGTCAACTGGCTTCTGGGAAAATTGGAAAAGTGTGAATGTGTGTGTGTCAGTGCTTGTGTCTGTCTGCCCTGAGATGAACTGGGATCCCATCAAGCAAGTATCCTGCTTTGCGACCACTAATTGCCAGAAGAGGCTCCAGTTCCCCTGCGACCCTGAATAAAGTGATAGAAAATGGTTTGACAGATTTAGTTGTTTTTTTTGTACTTTGAAAAGTCACTAAAATGATTATACAGTTCCTGTTGTGCTTTTGTTAGGTTGAAGTTTAAAAATAATAAAGATTCAGATGAGTTTGATGCTGTCGAGTTCCAGAGTCCCTTCATTTTTTACAATACAGTCCGTTACTGAGTCAGAAGCTTACTGACCTAATTATAAATACTATGCCTTGTAAAATTTGCAGTAATAAGTACACAGGTTAGGATCATATTGAACAATTTTTTAATGAAACTTGCTGCTCATTTTCTCTCTAGTCTTCTGACCATTTTTTGAATCTTTCATTTAAAGATTGAAATACCAGCAGACTGGATGTGTTGCCCTTGTTGACTCTTTTCAAAGGGGTTTGATAAGTCAGGCATGAAATGTTATAGATCTGAATAATGGAAAGAATTGTCAATAAGCTCTTTTTAGATAGTGTCATTACCGTATATTTTATCATATGTGCAGTCTGCTTTTTTATCTGGTCATGGATGTGTTATAGTAATTGTAAACATTTTGTCTTTATGATAAAAAAGTTTTGTCACAAATCTTGACGAAAAATTTCACTTGTTCAGATATCTTTATAGATTTGTCTATAGAGTTGCACTGGTCTTGATGTAACTTGTATGCTTTCTGAATAATTTAGAAACAAATGTACTGTATTTCTGACAAATGTATTTAATTACCTCATCCACTTATTAAGGGAGTCCAGCAGGACTCTATCTGGGCCCTACTCTTCTCCATTGATAAAAACAGTATTAGTCAGGCAGTAGGTAACGCTTATATCTACATTTCTTATATAGGCAATTCTTATATCCACATACTTATATTCAACTAGACCACGTTATCTCCAGTAATGTCCAACTTTAAACTAAAGACTGACAAAATTCATTTTCTATTCTGTTAACTTCAATAAAAATTATCCTGTTCAAAAATACCTAAAACAGCTTCATTATAACTTATTTGCTTATTATACTAATTACTTATTATAAGTAAGATGAAGCTGTAACAAGTCATGTTTTATAAATGTCTAGGCATTTGGCCAGAGAGACCTTTAGCTTTTCAAGTCTTATATTAATAAATTACAGGCAAAAGTCTAGCATAGACTGGTTACCTTTATCATCGTCTATTACACATTCCTCTAGTATAAACTAGTTAAAATATCCCTGTTTCCAGTCTTAGATTATTTTTAACAGAATGGCCTCAAAAGCTGTTCTTAGGAGACTTACAGTATCTTATTGCACTCTGCTATATGTATCACAGGTGTACCCTTCTTCTTCTTCATCTTCTTTTTCACAGCCTTAGTCCCAGACTGTCCTGGGGTAAGCTGCTTTGGTTGCTCTTCTCCACTTGTCTCTGTCGAGCACATCTTCCTCACTCACTTCACATACCTCCATATCTTTTCTCACACAATCTATCCATCTCTTTCTAGGCCTGCCTCTTCCCCTGTTACCTTCCACCTCAAATTCCATTAAAATTCAAATTCAAAAATTCAAATTCTTTGTTACTTCCTCAACGTCCCTCCTCATGATATGTCCATACCACCGTAACCTCGCCTCTCGCATCTTCTCAGCCACATCCACCACCCTACATCGTCTATGGATTTCTTCATTTCTGATCTTATCCTTCATTGAAACCTGCAGAATCCATCTCAACATCCTCATTTCAGTTCTTCTCATCAAGTTCTCTTCCCTCTTTCCAACTGCCAAGCATTCAGCTCCATATAGTAGTACAGGTCTAATCACAGTCGTGTACATTTTGCACTTTAACTTTCTAGGAATTTTCCTGTCACAGATTATTCCAGTTATTTCCCTCCACTTGTTCCATCCAGCTTTCACTCTTTGTTTGCCTCCAGTGTTTCTCCTCCCTTTACCAGTTTTGATCCAAGGTATTTAAAGCCATCAACCTGTTTCAGTTTTCATCCATTTGTCTCCTCAAAATTGGTCATAGTATCTCCTCTTCTCTCCATTACCTTTATTTCAGATTTTTCTGCATTCATTTTCAGTCCACCCTTTTCCAGACTCCTCTGCCATTTGAACACTTTCTCCTGTAGTTCTACTTCTGAATCTGCCATCAGTGCCACATCATCAGCAAAGATGAGTTCCCAAGGCACTTCTGTTCTTACCTCCTCTGTCAGTGTGTCAATAATGTTTATAAAAAGGAAAGGACTTAGTGCTGATCCTTGGTGTACTCCAACTGGTGTACCAGGTGTACCCTGTCACCTTTTTATTGTGTTCTTCACTCTTTGATAAACATCTTTCCTTCATACTAATTGAATGATTTGTTGGCCTAAGTTATTTTCTAGATTATTTATTTGGAAAACACTTTCCTTTCTCATTCATTTTATCTGTCTGTGCAGTCTGACAATGTAGTGCCGAAACTATACTAACTTTGTATCTTAGAGCATCGTCTGCCTGATACTTGTAATACTAAGCACACCTGCTATGCTACAATCCTGTTAATTGCACTTTATTAATGCTAATTTTATTGACTGTCCTTTATTTTGCTGTAGCAATGTAGGCTTCTGGGATACATGGATGATCTCCAGGTCATCTTTGTAAATGAGAGTTTATTCTTATATGACGTAGCTGGTTAAATAAAGGCTAAAATAAATAAAAACACAGAGTTCAGTGGCTTGAATGGAACTCTCTTGAGAGGACCCAATATCACATCCAAATGCCACTTGCTCAGTCAGCCAGGATCTGAGTGCCACAGAAACAGCAGCCTGAAACAGCAGAGTCTGCCTCAGTGGGAGTATCTCACTGCCACAGCAGATGAGGAAACCATGTCCTCCAGAGACAGAACAAAGTCACCAGAATATTCATATAGAATTAGGAGAAGAGGAGGAAAAAGATATAGAGTTGCAGCCTGGACTGCCTGTGCACCAGTACAGTATATACTGTACAAGGCTAGTCAGCCTCATGAGTCCAAGAGGGAGTACCAGAGCAGTTGAATCGTTATTTCAATGTAGACCAAAGACAGAGATGAGAAAAAATAGGATTGATCCCTTTTATTTGTGAGTTGCTGAAAAAGGATAAACAGAGAGCAAATAGATTTGTCTGACTTGTCCTGCAAGTTGAGCAAGAAAGAGAAAGAGCGTCAGTGTAGCACTAGCTTGATCTCAAGGGAGGGAAGGATCAAGCAGCATCACATTGGCTGAGCTTAAAACAAATCATACCTTCTCATGTCTCCGACGTAATTTCATGAAGCATGTCTCGGCTTGTTTTGAATGACAAGGGATCTTAAGTGTTTCCATTTTCAATCTTTTCCAGCTTTCTAAAAGATGCTGCAGGCCAGCAAAACCAGTACTGAATTCACCTGCAAGAGAAATCTATTGTTGCACTTGCGTAGTGTAGAAGTGCCAAATACAGTATATGTTTTGGTTTCTTCATACTGTATACTCCAATTGTTGGTTGCATTCTCAACATAATCTTTTGTTAACAAGTGGATGCAGTTGTTTCTAACTAATAACTTTATATAATCAATAACACAACATACACTAGCTTGCTTTTCATGCGTGATAGTTTAAGGCTAGAGCAATGCATTTGGATTAAGAAAACAACAGAAACATACAATGCATTAAAATTCATTGCCTGAGAAGGTAAGTGCTGGAACACAAATCTGCAGGACATTTACGTAATGGAAAACATTGAGGTCATGCAGAATCACAAGAGGTAAAAATGTTAGTCTGAACTATGTAATGCTAAGTAAGAACAATAGTAAACAAGAGGAGCCATTCGAATTTGAAGTTTGCCTAGGTGCCTTTGACAGTGCCTTTGAGGATGTTGAATGTTTGCATTATGTCCCCTCATAGTCTCTTTATTTTAAATTTAAAAAGTTCAGTTTCTTCAGCCTGTAGGAAATTCCCTATCACCTGCATGTACAACTCTACAGTGTTAACACCCTTAGCCTTAGGAACACTCCCATGAATCTGTAATGACCTGGTTTCAAGTGCCATCTACTGGTCCACCAACACCACACCAAAACCTGATTCTCCATGTAGGTCTTCCATTCAAGTACTGATGAGTATCAGCCTTACATACTGTAGTTAATGAGATATAATGAGATAGGGCATTGTGGTGGTAATATTATAAAAGTATTACAAAGCCTAAGGTTGAGCCTATGAAGTGAATGCCAGAGAAATTATTTTCAAATTTATGAAATTATATCTCAGAATTAGGTGATTCCTTTATTCAATCCAGAGAGTGTTCTCTTTTTCCCACAGAACAAGTCATTTTAGAATTTTGAGCCCTTCCCTTACTTTCATTATTGTTCTTGTTTTTGGAAAAAAAGAGGCTTGCCTAGTGTTTTGCTCTGAAGCTGAAGATTGCATAGTCCATTGTTTCTTTATTTTTATTTGTCGCAATTGATACTAAACCTGGAAATGATCACGTTGTGTGATCAAATACATACAGCACTAAGTCCACAGTTTTGTTGCCCTTCACTTATTCAGTTACACACAGTCTTTTAAAAAAACTTTGCCATTAACTTCTGTAGTATTGTCTTGAAGAGTAGATTGTTATTTGTTCAGATAACAGATCACTGTATATCAGAAATATAAAAAAACAGAGTGAAGATGAATATGTAAAATATGTTTTTTTGCAACAGGCATATTAAGGCTAATATGTTCTAGTAGATTTACATAGTTTCATAGTTTTACATAGCAACATTGTTATTTTTTTCTATTACAACATCAACATGCTGTGCCCAAATAATGACTTCACAGAACTATTCAAATATACTGAAAGAATAATTACAGATGTGCCAAGTCTCAGCTTTGGACTCCTGGAAGTGTCTTTTAAGTTTCCATATTAAGGCTAATATGTTCTAGTAGATTTATATAGTTTCATAGTTTTACATAGCAACATTGTTATTTTTTCCTATTACAACATCAACATGCTGTGCCCATATAATGACTTCACAGAACTATTCAAATATACTGAAAGAATAATTACAGATGTGTCAAGTCTCAGCTGTGGACTCCTGGAGGTTTCCTTTAAGTTAAATGAGGTTTTTCCTCTCCCCAGTGCTTAGCAGCTCTTTTTTGGACGTCAGGAGCTGCCCTTGAAAGGGGGTACTGGCACGCCCTATACATCTAGAGGATGCTCTACTTCTACTTCCTAGTTCCCTTTGATTATTCATGGCTTTTTCTGTGTGTGCCTATTTACAGTACTTCCTGTGTCTGCTCTGCATCTTGCTCAGCATTGAGGGTACGTATATCGTGAGACCAGCCTATTACCAGGCCGCCCCGTGTCCGTGGCCTGAGAGCATAGGTTTCTACACCGACATCATCCGACCTCCTGAGCTTGGGCTAACCTCTGTGTTGCTCCTTTTGCCGCTACGCATAGGGTCTTTATCGCTCTCCTTGTTATTCCACGGCATGCCCTTCCAACATCCATGACACAAAACATGTCTACTTAGTTTTCTGAACTTAAAAATAAGTAGTTCCTGCTCTGTAATTGTTCTGTCATTTGTTTAGTTGTATTTATTGTTGCAAACTGGAAGCAATTCATTTAGAAGGACAGAATTCTCTTGGCTATTGAATGTCTTTAAAGACCAGTGTGCCTTATGTCTCTAAGCTTAAACAATGCAACTAAATGTTCCCTGACAGTAAAATCTGAGGCTGTCTAGATTTTAAGAATAGCATTCTTTTATGATATGAGAATGAAAGGCAAAAGAGTTTTGAAAAGCAAAAAAATATTTTCATACAAAAAGTTTTCTTGTTTACCTATTAATGAACAAACAATAGACAAATAAACCATAACCATACTTTTTACACCTCAAAACAGCTTTACATCCTACTCTATGAACAGTATGTAAAAATACAGTATGTTCTTAATGCACTGTTAATAGAAATGCTACAATTTGTAATGTTCTGTTGTAGAGCAGCAGAAAGGCAGAATAAACATTCATTGAGAAAACACAGGGTGGCAAGATGGTACAGTGGTTCGCCCTGGAGCTATCTGTGTGGAGTTTGTACTGTATATTCACCCCATGTTTGCACAGGTTTTCTCTGGGTGCTCTGGTTTCCTCTCACAATCCAAAGACGTACTTGTAGATTAGTTGGCTTCTGGGAAAATTGTCCTAGTGTGAGCGTGTGCATGTTTGTGTCTGTGTGTATCCTGCAATAGATTGGTGGCCCACTCAGTTTGTATCCTGCCTCGCGCCCATTGCCTGCTGGGATAGAGTCTGGTTCCCCTGTGATCCTGTGTTGGATAAAGTGGTTGGAAAATGAAAAGATGCATATAAGTCTACATTTTACATTGAAATTTAAATATTTAATAGAACCCTCAATCCAAATTAGTGGAGTACTCAACATACTTTTACAGTGAATTGATTTGTGAAGTTCATAAAAAGGTTCCTGCCAAAAGTGCAACTTTTTATCATAATAATGTTACTATACATCAGTTTAGATAGGTCTTGACAAGACACATCTCCTTTGAAATGTTTGTGATGTATTATATTAGTTTACCATCTTAGTTAGTTTAACTAACACAACCTATTTTTAACATCATAATTTATTTGCTACCAAGTGAAACTTATTACAAGAATCAAACTTATTGTCAAGGCTGTAGGAGGAAGAGCCGAAAGATGCTTATACAATACAGTATATCAGATATTTTTAGCAGACACGGTGGTGAGACTTTACATTTCCTGCTGTATTCCAATTTTTATTTCAAAAGTTTAATGGATATCTGAAAGCAATAAACACATTGGACATGTACTGTATGTTTCAGTCTCTAATTTTTTTTTAATCCTAGAAAAAAGAAAGGCTAGAAATGAGCAGGAAGTGTTTAATAAACACACAGTTTGAATAGTCTCTTTCTTAACTATTTCACTTTAAAGCTGGAATACTATTTTAAAATGCCAACACCACTGAGGGAAATGTATAATAACATACATATTATAATTATCATAAAGTAAATTATTTTTCCAAATAATTTATATTATATATTGCAATTAGCAAAATAAATAATTTGTGGTAATATACAGTAACATGTTCTAACAACATTTAACATAAGTGTACCATCTAAAGAAGAATAACTGGAACGTTCATTCTGATTTATTACTTTGCAATAGGCTTTGCATCTCATTGCTATGTGGTTGTTAAGATGTTTCAAGATCAGATCAAATACTCATTTTTTTCAAGGTAAATGTAAATACTTTAAAACATCAATACCAACTAAATTGGAAACATGTTACTATACACAATATTATATACAGTATGGTGACATTAAACTGTCATAGAAACCATACATTAGCAGTATGTGTCCTTGCGGTAGAAAATGAGTCATTATTATTGGAATTAAATCTTCAGGGCTATTAGAACGTATACAGATTAACATAAAAACACTTTTACCCCAAGTTACTGTGAAAAGGTTTCATAATAAATAATGAATTAAAAATGCAGAAATATTACTGTTATCTTTGTAAAATTCTGTGGTTGTGATGGTATTCCATTTTAATCAGAATAAAACTATCATTTTCAGCTATGTACTGTATGATTTGTGTTGAATTTCAATGTAACTTCATAGCAGTAACATTTAGATAAGTTCTTTTGTATGACACACAATGATTTATATCCATGGACTCTCACATAATCTGAAATGGCTGCTAAACCAAGGGGGGTCATTTATATTCTGTGTGATGAAATAAGATGAAGAGAAAGCAGCTATTTGTGTGAAAATGAGCTCATGATTTGCTTGCCCCATTTTTCTGGCCTTATACACTGAGCAATATACTGTGGCGTTTGTCTCAAGAGAAGAAGAAAAGAGCAGGCCTCAATTTTTCATTCTCACTTCTTTAGTTCATAAAACAGTCCAGCAGCAGGGTTCTCATCTGAGAATGGTTGAATCCACTGAGATATTTTCTCAGCATACAAAATAAACGGAATCAATTCTGCTCCTTGTATGGAGCAGTTGAATAACCTTTTCCTTGCTATTGCCATGGAAGTGGCTGACCTTGGTAGTCAAGTTCCATATACAACACCAGAGAAAAATGAGTCCCCAAAGCTGCCAAGTGGTAGGTCCAAATGAAAAAAAACAACACATGCCACAAGGTGAAGAACATACAGAACTTTAAAAATAGTGTCCAACATCAAATACATACACATTTAAAAGTGGAAGCTCGAGTGGTTTGTAGATCACGGAACACCAGAAATGTTGTCTTGCATTTTTTAAAATACAGTACATGGATACCTCTTGACCTACCTAAGAAACAAAAGGAAGCAAACAATAAATACTTTTGAAATGGAAAAGAAAATGATCTGCTTGTTAATTTCTGCTAACTTCCTTGCAATCTTCTTGCTTGCTTGACAACAAGTGGAACCAGTCTAAATCACCAAGAAGACATCGACTGTAGAAAACAATGCTTTTCTCAAGTTAGCCAAATTCAAAATACATAAAAACAGAGTATACTGTAAGTGGTTAATTTTTGCCAAGGCATATCTTTCATGGTACTCTAGGAACTAGCTGTTGTTCTGTCATCAAAATAAGTTTAGGAACTGCAATACTAACAAGTAGCATGCATAATTTGATTTACCTACTGTACGTAACACAAATCCCAACGCAACTGTCTTTTCTGTTTCATTCCTTTTTTGCTTGATTTTTTTTTATTTCGCAATATAAGCAAAATACTTTGCATCAACACTAAGGCAACAATTCATTTTGGTCTTTGAAACTTTGACATGATCAGAAAATTATTGTTTTTGAGTAAAAAAAACAAGATTTAGCATAACATGGACACATAAAATAAATATATTTTTTAAAAATCTGTTTTAGGCCATTTTCAAAGTAAATAAAAAAAAACTTTGATTTGACTGTGTTTGTGGTGTGTGTGTATGATATCTGTATCCAGCAATGTAATGAAGACATGTTCAGGTTGCAATCCTTGTATTTTATGTTTCTGGGGTAGACTCTGCATTGCCTCAACTTTTACCAGTAATAACTGGCTTTCTGATAATGGATAGTTGGATGAATTCCAGTAGTAATAGGCTGTGGACATGTTCATTTTCAGCATGGTAAATAGAATTAGGAACTTGTTGTTCACCTTTATGCAATATCTTTAATCTATCAGAACAGCTGGGAAGTGCTTTGTCATTGCTTTGGCTCTGGGTTTAAATTGATTGCTACACAAGAGGAATATCAAATAAAAAATACATTAGGCTTTGCATTGCTTATCAGTAGCAAATAAGTACGTAACTGTTTGTCTATGCAGTAACACAAAACATTAGGGGAGTTGTAATAATTAATTTCCTGGTTTGTTACTATTTCCTTTTCGGGAGGATAAGGTTTCACTTACAATAATGAGCACACTACAAAGTGCTGAGTAATCCTAAGGCGTGCTTGTGGCTGATGCAAACCTGAATATTTTGCATCATCATAAGCAGCAGTAACTGAGTGTGGCAGCAATTTCTATATAATCCGACACAGAAACAGGAGCTGGAGCATGATGACAAGGCAGCTGGTAGGGAGAGTATTCAGTTGAGAATAGGCTCAACTTACAGTAAGCTGGGGAGGCAGTGTCTCTTTTCCACAGCAGCCACAGAGGGCTTCTGTCAAGTGTATGAGAGTTCAAGGCAAAGCCAGAACTGCCAGCTAAAGTTTTGACTGCCTGCAGCGAGTAAGATCACACATATCATCATGTCCAGGACATCTGCTGCTGTTAATAATGCCTACACTAGGGGATATATTAGAGGGAACTCCAAAGGGAGCCCAGGTGTAGAGTCACGTAATCAAGATGCCACAGGTAAAGTAGAACTAAGAAAAAAAGTAACTTTGCTGAGAGGAATCTCAATTATAACAGGGACCATCATCGGAGCTGGGATATTCATCTCACCCAAGGGCATCCTGAAGCACTCTGGCAGTATTGGAATGTCTCTTGTGATCTGGAGTGCATGTGGGGTCCTGTCATTGTTTGGTAAGAAGCTGATATTTTCATTTTATACTACAGTTGTGTAAAATAAAATGATAGAGATGGAAGACACTGAAAATAAGACAAAGTATAATTGATGTCTTTTGCCCAGTTAATGTGTTCTGAATTACGTCCTCACAGTTATAATATACAGTAAGTTATTTATTTATTAAATGAAATCCAAATGGTATTAAGATGTTTATCTATTCACATTCATTATCTTAGGCTGTATAAGTTAATGATGAATACACGAATGATTTATTTGGCAAATACCTTCACAGTTTACCTTTAATAAAGTTCGGCTAAGTATATCAATCTTATGTGAGCAAAAGCAATAATAATCATCAAACAAACACAAAAATTAATGTGAGTTTTTTTGTAAGTTTGTTTTAAAAGGTTGAGAAATGTAAATTACAATTCTACTATGGCAAACACCATTAAATAAAGAAAAGGAAATAAATGTGTATGCTCTCTTGTTCAAGCAAAATTATAAACATTTTTGAAGCACCCGTACTTTAAGGTGCTCTCAGATGAAGGTATTGGAATAAAGTTTGAATATTTTAATAAGAGGATTATTTAATTTCTAATTAAAAAACAAACAAACTTGTATTTAACTAGGGTGTTACTTGAGATATATTTTTTTAAGAGCATGAAAACAGAATGGCAGAATCACACAAGCAAACATACATTTATGGGAAATGCAAATTATATGACTTTAAAGTCAATAAGGACTGAAACAAGAAGGATGTTTGCGCAGAACTGCTTTAAGAACAAATACTGTAGGTATCAGTATTCCCATGTTCTTCACTGGCTGTAGGGTATAAAGGTGGGTCACCAGACCAACACTTTACGACATACGCTGTGCATCACATGCAACAGTCAACTCACTTCTCTTTCTTTTGTTGAGTTTTTTTTTCTGAACTGCTTGTAGTTCAGGATGATGACCAAACATCATCCTGCAAACCTAATGGGATAAGGCAAACCTTATACCATACTTACTCGATTGCGTGTCTACTGCCTTGCCCTCATGGCCAGATATTGACTCTCAAGCCAAGCACATTAATGTCAGACATTTCTGTAAAATGCTCTCTTTCCTCCAATCATTTTATTGGAACTGTCAGAAACTATGAATCGTCACACCCTGTTACTGTTATCAGCATTCTGGTGTAATTACATTGATAATAGAAGACCTGGTTGGTTTCTGGAAGTTCCTGACTTATTTTTCCACATCTGCAATTGCATTATTAGGCTTTCATATACAGTACCTTCTGATTTAGTAGAAATAAGTAAAATATCTTGGATTTGTAATAAGAGTGTTTTTTAAAGAAGCTAAGGGAAATCTGGTAAGACTTTTTAAACTGCAGGACTATAAAATCTAGAAAAAAAGAAAAGCTTTTCATTTTTTGGTAAAGAAAAGTGAGACATTTAAAATATACCAAAAGAAGCAGTGAAGAAGTGTTTGTAAACAGAATTTTTGTATGCCCTTTTATGTGATAGTCAGACTTTAACATCCTTAGTCAGATGGTAAATTTAAAAAATACTCCATTGTCTTGAATTGTATTTTACTTAATATTTTCTCTATAAAAATTCAGTAGATTAAATTTAATTTTTTTCCATCTAACTGCTTTAACCTATACAGGGTTATAGAAGAACCAGTCCAGGGTCAATTTTTTCAGAAGCCAATTATCCTATCAGAACTATTTTGTACTGTGGGTCAAACTGGAGTAACCAGAGGAAAGCCAATCAAACTCCACACAGATAGAACCCCTAGGAATTGAACCCTGGGCCCCATTAGTGCAAGGCAACGATGTTTTGCATGGCACCACTATGCCACCCAAATCTGCTTGTATTTTTAATGTTTAATTTGTATAACAGAAGGATTAAAATAATAGCAATATTACTTTTAAGATTTTAAAGATGTGTTAACGATATTAAGTTATTCCATTTAAAATAACATCTGTTTCTATACACTGCACCGAAACATGAGGCACTCTTCTATCAATATAGAGCAACTTTATTTAATTTGCTATTTGCTGCGGGCTTACTTCTGTAACGGAAGCCGATCCAGGCTCCCATGAAGCGTAGTTCAGGACCCTATGCAGACGGTATAATCCGGAAGTAAGTGGAAAAGGACAAAGGCAGGAGACAACGAGAATCGCGAGGGGTTGACAGACAGGGGGCATGACGATGGTGAACTGGTGCTCGGGGTGTGTAGCCAAGGTGAACAAGTCCAAGGAGTCCAGGGGGGAAATCTGGGGCGAAGTCCAAAAGTCCAAACGAGGTGATCCAACCGAGACGTGACAAAACAGAGTTATGAGGAACGAGATCCGGTACAGGGATGGGGAATAAAACCGGGATGATGAGGCTGATAGGAGGGCCATGTCCTCAAGCTGTGGACATAAGGCAGCTTGATGCTAGGCGGGCCTCCGGGCGTCCGTCTTCCAATGCAGAGCCCAGAGTAGTGAGAGTGCCAGGTTTAAATAAGGAGGGGCAGGATTGGAGGCAGGTGCATGAAATCATCAAAAATGTGAAAGAACCGGAGCACCCTTAAGAGGAAGGATTAAGATTGTGACAACTTCAAAGGAAACTTAATGTTATTCTGAATTGCATACTTTAATACACAAGTAGTGCTAAAAAAGCATCATTAAGATATTTCAAGACCACAAAGACAGTGTAGAAAGAGAAGAAACTATTTCCAATCCTCTTGCAATAATGTCAATACTGAAATTAGAGAAACCATTATTCAGTTTCACATTTTCACATTATCTTATAAACTCCCATTCAGTCAATATAATCTGTCGTACTGTATGTTTGTCTTAAATCTTCTTTAGTCAAAGTTAAAAAAAATGTGAAACTCATTTTTTCCCATAAGTATAGACACGTTATACTGTATATACAATATATTGTATATACTATATAAGCAATATACTGTCTCTATATCATATAATTTGTATTTGTATACAATATACAAATACAGTAAGAGTTGAAATCCAGTCATGTGTCATAAAAACTCCTCAATTGTTGCACATAAACCTGACAACTGGGTTAATGGATTAGCTGGAATTTAAACTAAATTCTGAAACAAATTCCCAAAAATTATTTAAAGAAAAAAAGTCTGAAAATTAGTTCCTCAAAACTGGATGCACATGGAATTGTTCTAACCTAACCACTGGGTTATTAATGGATTAGTTGGAATTTAAAACAAAAATCTGAACCTAATTCCAAAAAAGGTATTTAAAGAAAAAAAAATCTGATGTAGCATAAGGAACTAGGCAATATTGTTTTTCTTTGAGAATATACCTCCTTTCAATAAAAGCGTGGTGCAATTTTAACTAGCATCTCCAAACAAAAACACTTTAGGATATATCCATTTTTTATACAAGACTTCAACAGTTATTAAAATAAACAGATCTAATCATTGATATTCAAATAATTGAATAAGCTGAACACTTATTTACTGTGTACAGCATATTTCAATGTTTTTTACAGTTTTGAATCAATAAAATGTTATTTTATTATGATTTATTTTAAATAATTTTAAACACATGTAACACAAAGGGTATACTGTAATCAGTGTACTCAACAAAATGTTTTCTAAAGGAAGAGAAAGAAATATAGAAACATCAATATCATTCCATGATATTTTGATATTAATATTTTTGTAAATATGAATTACAAAGTTAATAACCAAATTCTATTGTTGTGCTGGAACCTCATAATGAGGTATTAACATTCAGTGCAATGTAATGTGTCTCAGTCCACAGTTTATGAGTGCTATTGAAAAACAGTCTTATGCCAGTATTAAGTAGTTCGCAAAGCAAACTTATGTCTTTAAGAAAATACTTATCCTATCTAATAGTGTGTGTATTTCTATGTCTGTCTATAATCTATTTTATGTATTTAATAAATCTCAAAAATTAATTCAAATTTTAAAGCTTATCTCACAAGCAGTTCAATTATGCCATCTTTTGAAACATCAGAAAATTAGTTTTCATAACACTTCAATAACATTTGTTTATTTATGCTTCAGCTCCATTTCTGTGATAGACAACTTTCCAGTGACATTATACCGTATGTAACCAGAATACAATCATTTATGAGTTGCAGTCATAGAAAAGTGTGGCTGTTTTTTCATTTTCCAAATCCTTCTTAATGATACCACAATGCAGTATTGTATGGTAAATAATGCAATTTATTTATTTTATGTTGCAAAATGGAAAATTAAAATCAGGAAACTTTCATCAAAGTTCTGACAGGTAAAGAGAATCAAACATGATATAAAATCCTGCTCTGAGTCAGTTGAAACCACACAACCTATCACTTTATATACAGTATATACTGTAGAGTAATAAAAATTGAAAAAATAGTATCCACTTATCTCTAAAAGTTGATGTCAGGTCACAATGTAGAAAAAAAAACTTGTGTTATATTCTAGGTCATCATGCAAATCATTTAAAATAAAACTTGAAACAGTAATAGTCTATTTTGCATCTACTGTATGCTCTTTGTGTTATTATTATAATGTTAGTGTTAATATTAAAAGTAATTTTTTACACTATTTTGTATGATACACACCTGAAACAACACCATTGAAATGAAAAAATAATCATTGCACAAAATCTAAAGTGACTATAAGAACTGGACAAACCAGTAGTGTGTATTAAATCGTTACAAAAAAAAACAGCGGAGACTGTTAATGGTCTGGGTAAACATTGTATGGTCTCAGGGCATAATAAAAACAATGCTTGTAGACAAAATTCAAGGAAAAACAGCTGGCCAACAATAATCTAGGACAGGCTGCGTGCAGGAATGTGAGATCTTTCATGTTGGGGCAGACCTAGCCCATCTACTACCTTATAATTAGACAGAGACAGATCTTTTAAGTTGGTTCTGTAAGTCTTGGGAAGCTGGCACAATGACATTTAAAATAAGATTAATATGATTCCAATGAGTTTTTATTCAGAGTCATTTAACATCATTTTGATCTAAAGTCCTTAGATAAACAAATTGCAAAATCAACATTGCTAAACACACAGCTGTATTAATGCACTATAGCCTAAAACAAAGTTAATACCTTGTGAAACAGACATTGCATTTGAAGCAAAGAGCTTGGTATTGTCTTTAATTCTGGCCAAACTTTGTAAGTTCACTTGTGCTACTAACATTTTAGTTAGCATTTATATTACACATAATCATGTATAATTATACTCAAAAGCATTCTAATTCAGCTCTAATTAATGCACACTGAAGTACTTTAACATCCTTAGATAGATTTTATGTAGATAATAGTAAAACATAGTACAGTTCTTCTCAGTGCAATAGCTTTATTAATAAATTATCCCATTTTGGACTGTATGCATATTATTTCGATTCTGCCAATATGAAGCTAACCCTAAACTTCACTTTACTTCACTTTAGTTCATCCCATATAACTATAGGCATTTTGTTTAGAACTCTAAGACATTACTTGTTTTAATTTAATGTAAACAAATGTCTGATCTTGTCATTCCTCAATCCACCATACTTAAGTCTCAGAATTGCTCATTATAAACAGACGCTGTGCTTGCTAATTGCTATTATTTACAGTACATCCTTATTTACATCCTTGCTCTGAGTATTTCCAATGATTAGGTATTACATATACTGTTGAATAAATAAATTTGCAATATTGGAAACCAAACACAACATATCAGCATTACACCATCTTCACTATTGCTTAAATTTTAATTGCTTTATTTTTATTTTATTAAAAACATTACTTTTTATAACTGGCAGGCCTTTATGACAGTACACAGTATGCTTGTATAGGGATGCAAGATGCCACAGAAAATTACAGTAAAGGAAAGGCCTCCCAGAGATCACATTTGGACAGGTCCCTATATGACCTCCATACAGTATAAATGCTCACAAGACCCTTCTGTATTCTAAAACATCTTCAATTACAATAGACTGCATTTAAAGATGCACATTTTTTACGACAAGTATATTCAAAGTAAACATTTTGATTTTTCAGATTTCCCCATACTTACTATTACTGCAAATAGCAGTATGTTTCTGATGCACAGTACTTTAATCATTATACAGAAAAATCCTACACTTTGAATGAGAAATGATTATATAAAGGAAACAGTACATATAAGCAGTGAATGCTCATATTGGGGTGGAATAATTAGTGGAGGGCCTACAGAGATAATTACTAGGACCACAGATATTCCTTATTTATATAGAAAATCTAGATTCTGGTTTAATTAGAAAACTAGTCCAGTTTACAGATGAAACCTTATTAGGAGGATTAGCAAAAACCTATAGAAGCATCAGATTACATTCAAAGTTTTACATAAAAGTAAAGACTTCAAGACTGATGATACATGTAGACAAGTGCAAGGTTTTGCCTGAAGGTATCAAAAACAAATCATTGATACAAAATGGGAACCGCAAAGCTAGAAGAAGAGGAACTTTTTTTTATTCTTGAACACAGAAGACCATAAAGGGAGGCGATTCAAAATTTACAAAATCCACACATTCCACAAAGACAAATTGATTGATTTAGTCAATCTAGATGACTTCTCCAGAATGAATAGTGAACCACAAACTGGAGGACACAAATGGAGACTAGGTGAAAGTGCCTTGAATATTGAGTTCAATATCCAGACACATTGTTGAAGTGAATAACCTGGCTTCTTTCAACAAACAGCTGGATAAGATGTTTACATCAATCAGCTAGTGATGACAAAAACAGGCTAGATGGGCCAAATAGCTTCCTCTCATTTGCAGCTCTTCTTCTGTTCATATTACAGTGTGTTGGTACAGTACAAGTTGGCGGAATGTGTGTCAGTAAATGCCACATCTACATAATAACTATAAAAGCATTGGCCATGATGACATTGCAATGCATTGAATGCTACTGCTGTATATGGCTTCAGAGAAGCAAATATCACATCAAATATGAATAACTCAAGTCTTAATTAGTGAAGGATATACCCTGGGATAGAATGCAGCCTAATTTCATGTTTCTGCAGGAGCTTTATGAAAGACTCTGAAAAGAGCACATCCTGACTCTGACAAGAGTATGCAAAACTCAAAACTTTGATAATTAAAGTATCTAGTTTTAAAAGAAATGCATTTATATGTTTCATTAATATTTTTCATTTATTTTTGTAATAAATGTTCATCTTTTAAATTAAATCTTAGTTTTGAAGCCTTAATAATAAGTATTCCACATTTTCCTGAACAATTTATTACAATTATTTTACCAACAGACATAATGAAATGACCATGAAATGGGAATGTAATGTTAGAATACCATAATGTGTACCAATGAATTATCATTATTTAGTCGTACATGGGTAAAGTATAATCAGTTTTCCCCAAAATAAACTCTACCTGTGTCCTTTCTTATATTGTCATTACAGTCTTAAAAAAAATGAAAAAAGAAAAGATAGACAAAATCATGATTGAAAAAATGAATGCCAATGTCAAGTACCAGAGCAGCACATGAACAAGGCTCAGAATTTTACTTTTTTGTGCAAAACTTTTAATTCATTTCCTCATGGTACTTTATTAAAACAAGGAACATGGAGAGATGCTGTGGTGACAAAGTGTTTTTTACGGGAGTTTTTTTTTTGCATAAACAGCATTTCTTCAGGATACAAACTAACGCTTACAGTATATCAGTTTTAGAAATAGGATACAGTGTGGAAGGTCCATGTATTGTCAAGGAGTTTGATAGGATTTACTTCTGACAAAACTGTATGCTAGATTAAAGAGACATCTTGTATGAGCTATGCTACAATGCCAAAACTATACAGTAAATAGCAGATTCAGGCCTTAAAGTTAAAAGGCAGAGGCTACAAAAGATGTGCATAAGCACAGCGTGAAGAGTAAGCCTTAACTGTTTTTTGGCTTTTGTAATACACAAAAATGACCATTGTAATAACAACAAAACAACTTGTATTTTGAATTTTATTATTCAGTCTGTTGATAACTGAATAGAAGCCTGTATGACATGTTGTAGATCATTTACATTTTCTTCTTTTTCTACTGTACAGTTATAGTAAGTGTCGGTACAGATGTGATTGGTATCACAGTTCCATTATTAAGCCTTCATCCACAATAGTAGGAGAAGTTAGTAAAGAACAAAACTATGTCTTTAACACTTCCAATTCCTGCCCCTTACTGTAAAATAATTTACTACTAATAATATTCTGTGTAAACTGAGGAAATTAAACATCCTATGCCACTTTTTGTAAATATTCAGGTGTTTACTGTATTTCACTTAATTTAATTTAATACCAAAAATTGATATAATAAAAGTAGGCATCAATAGCAACTACCTTAAGTGTACTTAATGTCTGTCTCTTACCCCTATTAAAAGAGATTAATCCAATTATTAAAAGTCCTTTAAAAAAACATATGCTAAAAACTGAAAGCTTGAATAATTTCTGATTCAGTTGCAAGTACAGCCATATGTTGACAATCATGCCCTAACTCTGATTAATTATCTATAAGTAAACAAAACTTAAAATAACACAAAAAAGAAGGACACACACTCAGTGTTTCTGAGTCAGAGGCCATGAAGTCTACGTAGTTTTGTGTGGGAGTGATAATTTCCTGTTTGTTCAATGTCATGGTCACAGACTGCAATAGACACAGGAGAAATCACCAGCTTTATAGAGTAAAGGAAAAAGAAAAAAAGGGAAGAGATGACTAAACTCTATAAGGTTTGTTTTCTTTAAACCAAGGTTTAAAAAGTCTGTGACTCAGCCACTACCGACAACATTTTCACTTCTTTTCTTGAAAGTTCTTGAAAAATCTAGAAATTCAAAGGCAACTGACTTATCTTTGCCTCTCCAAATAACCACAAGGTCACACTATTCATTAGAGACATGCACTGTCCTGTTGTCTGCATCTTTTCAGACTTATCTTCCTTAATGGAAACAAGTGAATAAGTGATTAAAAAAATAAGCAGACTATTATTTTCTCCCAATGTAATAATATTTTTATTTAACTTAACAGTAATTCAGTTAAACCTGCTTTTCATATTTGACCTATTTGTTCTTTCCAGCTTAAACATTTCTCAAAAATTCTTCTGATCTTCTTTTGTAATCCCTTTCAGGTGATAGCTAGTCATTACATTATGTTACGTTAAGACTATAAATTCTACTGTCAAAATGCATAACTTCTGATGTGACAGATGAAGATGTAAATCAGAAACTAAAGAAGTGATACTGAAGAAGAAAATTAAAACAAAAATGAAATGTTTAATGCAGCTACAGTCACTCCAGAAAACAACAATATGGCAATAAAGAAAATAGCCTGCTGTATTTAGTTTCATCTGCTGTTCATACTGTAACGCTTACGGCCGACAGGTACTGTGTAAGAGCCGGCTTACCAGAGCAGGTGACGTCACCGCCCTTCCCAGTGATAGCAGGACCACAGCCCCTGGGCTGTAGAGAGATCTCTCTTTGGCTCACCGGGCTGGGTCCCTACTGAGTGATGCAGGAGTCCCAGATTCGAGCCCCCGACGGTGGGGGGCTGACCTAATGCAGCAAGGGTGCCCACCTGAGCCCCTGTTGCATTACATTGGTGTCAGAAGCAGAGTGGGATAGCCCTTCGCCGGGGACGGCAAGTTAAGCAGGGGAGAGTGTAACGCTTACAGCCGACAGGTACTGTGTAAGAGCCGGCTTACCAGAGCAGGTGACGTCACCGCCCTTCCCATTGATAGCAGGACCACAGCCCCTGGGCTGTAGAGAGATCTCTCTTTGGCTCACCGGGCTGGGACCCTGCTGAGCGACGCGGGAGTCCCGGGTTCGAGCCCCCGACGGTGGGGAGCCGACCTAATGTGGCAAGGGCGCCCGCCTGAGCCCCCGTTGTGTTACAATACAGTATAAGCTCAAACACCAAATGTTGAATGCCTGAATAAAACTAAGCAACCATACAGAGAGGGAAACTGGAAGAAATCCTCTCTTACGTATTTTGTTTTAAAACTAATTTGTGGACTTCATATAGAAACACAAATGTTGAATCTTTCAGGTATTTGAAAAAAAAGACTTCAGTGAAGTGAAGAATATTCTTAAAAAATATACACACCTTCTTCTAAACATAATCAGCTTGGAAATTTGTTTTTAGTGATCTTTCAATGATTCACAGGCAAACAATACTTTATTTGAAAGAAGACAATATAAAATTGTTTTCCTGTGTTTTCTTAAGCCTAACATTTCAGAAATCTGCTTATTTATTAAAATATTTTCTAAAATATTCATATTTATGAAAGACATTTAGGAAAGGGCATTTATTGATACTTCTTAGTTTACAATTTTCCCAAGTATTCAAGGTTGATGTAAATAATGATGTAAATCTGTTTGTGATGTCTTTTACAGGAGCCTTGTCATATGCTGAGCTTGGCACAACTATCAGGAAATCAGGCGGTCATTATACCTATATGCTGGAAGCTTTTGGCCCACAAATCGCCTTTATAGGACTTTGGGCAGACTTGGTTGCAATCCGGTTAGTAATGCAAGCTAATTCATCCTTAAGTTCTTTAAAACAATAATCACATCTATAAAGCATGATAATGTTGAAACAAATACTGGAAGGTCTTTACATATTTTTACAAATCTTTTTCATGCATTTCTATGCATTCATGCATGCAGACTATACAGTAAGTATATAATTGTACACACAGTAGCATCTAATACTGTAGTTCTTGTCAATTGCTAATTTGCATTCTTATTCAATGAATTTGCAAAGAAGTATAAAGAACCTAAATAAGTTCAAGAATTGCAATATACAGTATAACACTAGAACAGGTAGCATTATGCATAACAAAGCGTTCAAGAATAAGGTCTTTTTTATTCTTATCTTCTGAGATTTCAAATAATGAACAAATGGTGATAAGAGATTACAGGTTGACATACTGTACATATCATAGGATTTATAATAAAAATTGAGCTTTGAGCTGACAACTGAAAAGACACAGTCCAAATGCCTGCAGACAAAAAAAAAACGGGAAACACTGATACAGAAGTGCCTACTATGAAGAAAGACTTAGGTGTTTATGTTGACACATTGCTTATATCTTCTAGTCAATCAAAAGGCAAACCAAAAGTCAGGATATATAGTCATGAACTTAAATCAAGGAATGTTATATTAAAATTGTACATTGCCCCATTAAGTCCTCGTTTAGAATCTTGTGTAGAATGTTGGTCAACTCACCACCTCATAAAAAATTCACAAAAAAAGAGAGCAGCTGAAGATTGTGTGAAAATAGAATCTTATTGATTGTGTTGAAAATTGACTTAACCGACTTTGTTCCGGGCCAACCTCCCAGCCATGCCCAGGACGTGGACCCCAATGCCTGGTAAAAAGGCAACCAAAGGTAGTAGCAAAGGTGATGATTGGGTGGAGGAAGGATGCAAAACAAGGAAGAGGAGAGGGTGACGTGGTATATACTGTATGGGAATCTTAGAAATTAGGTCAGAAATAGTTGTGAGTTGCAGAAGCACATGGCTGCTCTTGTCCCTCTCTAACTTTTATTAGAACTCTGTTATGTTTCTGCTCTATGAAATTAGTCTTAAAGTGTCATTTACAGAGAAAATTATGAAGTGACTTGGTGCATCTATGCAAAATCTTCAAAGGCATTGATAAAATTGACCCATTGGACTTTTCAGAATCAGAAGCGAAGTACAAACTAGAGGACACAAGTGAGAACTACTGAGAAAAGGAGGCAATTCTTTACCAAAATGGATGTGGGAGTATGGATCAAGCTACCCAGCCATGATGTTTAAAAAATATCCTGGTTTTCTTTAAGAAACAGTCGGATAGAAATCTTGGACCAATGAGCTATTATCTACTAAATGTGCTAGATAGGCCTCTATTCAATTGTAACCATTCTTATGTTCAGATACTGTAACTTAATCTAAAAAAGGGTTTAAAACAAGAAAAATGAGCAGGAACATGAAATAAGAAAGCAAGAAACAGATTCAGTCAGTTGGCCAGGAAACCTGAGGAGAGTAGATGAGAAGGGGTATAATAAGAGACAAGACAAGACAAGACAAGACATTACGGCCAGCAGCCATATCACTCTGCAACTCACAACTGGCAACCCACTGAAACTAAGTAGGTGTGAACCTGGTCGGTACCTGGATGGGAGACCTCCTGGGAAAAACTAAGGTTGCTGCTGGAAGAGGTGTTAGAGGGGCCAGCAGGGGGCGCTCACCCTGCAGTCCATGTGGGTCCTAATGCCCTAGTATAGTGATGGGGACACTATACTGTAAACAGGTGCCATCCTTCGGATGAGACGTAAAACCAAGGTCCTGACTCTCTGTGGTCATTAAAAATCCCAGGGCGTTTCTTGAAAAGAGTAGGGGTGTAACCCCGGCATCCTGGCCAAATTTCCCATTGGCCCTTACCAATCATGGCCTCCTAATAATCCCCATCTATGAATTGACTTCATTACTCTGCTCTCCTCCCCACTGATAGCTGATGTGTGGTGAGCGTTCTGGTGCACTAAGGCTGCTGTCGCATCATCCAGGTGGATGCTGCACATTGGTGGTGGTGGAGGGGAGTCCCCATTACCTGTAAAGTGCTTTGAGTGGAGTGTCCAGAAAAGTGCTATATATTATATATTATAAGTAAGTAAGCAATTATTATAACAGAGATAGGAAAGAGGGTGACAGTCGTGATGAAGAGAGCAGCAGGCAAGAATAAAAATCTGGTGGAAAGTGACAACCAGCCAATGAAACAAAATTAATAAAAAATAGGGCCTGGATCAACATGAGATAAAAGAGCTCCTAAAATAAAATGTGGGTGCTATAGACTGCAGGTTGAAGGAAATTTACATTGCACTGTGCTGTAAAATGACTTGGAAAAATATTATATAGTAAAGGTACTTCTGCTCAGTATTTCTTCTTAATAAGCTTTGAGAGATCTTCACAGAAACCTTTTCTCTTCTGCAGTATACAGTATATATATAGCAAAATAAAATGTAAAAAATATGTGCACCAGGCTAGTTAAAACTTTGTTCTAAGAAGCTAAGTAACTATATGACATATTAATTTAAATTTTGTCTCTAGCCCTTCAGCTGTAGCTGTTATAGCCTTGGCTTTTGGGCAGCACATTCTGGAACCCCTGTTCATGCCATGCGCAGTACCGGAAATTGCAGTGAAACTTGCCACAGCCATCGGAATAAGTAAGTATTCAGAAAACATTCCGTTTCTAGAAAACTGACCTTAACTATAGAACATGTACTGTAACTTGTGTGGAGAGACCACACTTTTATTTAGAAATTCTCATTGATTATTTGCAAATAAACTTTACTTTAAAAGATAAGGAGAGAAATGCTAAAATGGTCACAAGTGATGGGAAATGTGCAGGCAAGCAAACAGATGTGGATAAAAAAAATCAGGAAATGCCACCCGTTTTCAGATGAAAAGAGATTATATGTCTCTCAATTAAAAGGGTTGCAGTAGTATGCCTAGTGTAGTATGGAAGCATTTTAACTATTTTGGTTTACTGAGTCAAAATAGTGATGTGGTCTTTGTGGTGTGTGAAATTCTCCCATTCTGGAGCTGGAGCTGTAATATGCAGAAAATGAATGGAGAAGCGCCCTAGATGCCGTGTGGAGGGCTATAGAGAAAAACTGTTCTTCACCTGTTCCAAGTAGCCAAGAAGTCCTGAAAGACAGCAGAGACATTTTGGGGGTTATTCCTTAAAGGCACGAGTTTGTCAATGAAAATGCTACTGTTTGGAGCGCATCTGAGAGAACTGGCTGAGGAGAAGTTAGTCAAATCATGGGTGGTACTGACAGCAAGCAATAAGGCATTGTGGCAAAGAAAGTGAATTCCGGTGAAAGAGAATACCCTCCTTTCAATAAACAGAATGTTAGAGGTAACATTGGATATACAAGCACTTTGAGAAGCCACCTTAAAAGGCGCTATATAAAATAAAGTTTATTATTATTATTATTATTATTATAAAGATAGGCCACTTGAGGAGATAATTTGCAAGTACTGATCAGGAAGAGGCAACGAGCAGATGGATGGTGGCCTTGGTTTTCGTCCTTAATGTTTTGAATCATTGAAGCAAAATAGCTTGTTTTGAAAGGACATGTCTTTTGCATGGGAAAGATGGTTCTTTTTTGTAAGCAATGATTTATGTACCAGTGTATACTGTATGTAATATACAGTATATTTAATGTTAAAATGTTTTGGTTAAAGGTTATAATTGTTATTAATATAATAAATATCATTGTTTACTTTTCTAAGCAACAAAAAAACTTTGAAACAGGGGTGATTGTTGGGGTACAGTATGTTTGGCAGCTCAACCTGGTTCATGATCAACAATGTCTAAGTTGATGTCAGCTTGGAAATGCGAGGGGAAGACATCATCAGCACAATGCAACATTTAGAAGAACCACATACTCTAGGATTATGTTATCCTTGCATTAATTCTAAATGTGTTCTAAATGCAAGGCAAATCAGGTGAGCAACTGCAGATCAATTGACCGGGGAAACCTACAGGATGACAATGCCCTCATCCACAGGGCATGTGTGGTTGCCCAGTGGTTTGATGAGCTTGATACTGCTGGTACCCATACTGTATGTCATGTCCTTGCCAGTAACCAGATCAGATCCCAATCAAGTACTTACGGGATAGTGTTTTTCACCTCCAACAGCCAGGCATGGGTTGATTGAGCTTCTCATGGAAAAATAGCAGCACACGGCATTATGCAGCAGAGATACTGCACCTAGACTCTATGTCGCTTTCCATTGATGTTTCAGTTTTTTTGGCCACTACTTGATAGTTTGATTGATGCACAGTTGAATTTGTGAGAGAAAGAATATAAAAAATGTTAATTTTTATGTCTCTATTGCATGTTTTAAACTGCCAACCTACAAATCAATTAAATGCCATTATTATTTTTATTTATTGCAAAGTTAATCTAACTGAATGAAATGACATGATTTAAACTAGGAAATATTGTTTGGAAAAATGAATTCGCATTCATGAGAAAATGTTTATGAAGATATTAAAAACAGTGTTTGTTTTCAAGCACACTAGGAAGAATGGTTAAGTAAACAGTGATTAGTTATTTAGACATATCTTGCTCTTCTAAAAATGAACAGGGAATCTTTTCTAGAATCTTCCCTTGAGCCCAATTTGGTAAAATTGATAGCAAATGATCTGAAAACCATTATCATCCCATAAGTATAACAATTTATTCTACTAATAAATAGTGAACTAAAAATGTCAAAGCTAACAGTGAAACATAACCTAAGGGACTATTTACAGGTTAACAAACATCTGTGTCGAATATATCTGCTTTCAAAATATATTGCATTTTTATTACAAGTTAAATAATAAGAATAAGAATACTCCTACAGTATTTGTTATTTTATGAAGAAGGCCCTGTGTAATACACTTATGCATTTGAATCATTGAGGGAATAACCTTTTGTTTTAGTTTGATTCTAGTCAATCCACCTGAATACTACATCAGCTATATTACTTATTAGACATTTCCTAGTACTGAGGGAAAATTAAGGTCATTTCGCAACAGGTACTTTTTAAGGTAAGGGCCAACAACTATATGCTTATTATTAATGTGCTGATAAAACAAAAGTTATATGATGCTTTCTTTTTTGTCATTATTCACACTTCTTTGCTTTTTATTAGATAGTATTTCTCACTAAAATCCAAATCAGTTTGTGTGATCTCAATCCATTTGCTCATTGCTCTAGGTTCAAAAGATATGCATGACTGGCCTTTAATAATTATAAAGCTTTAAGCAGTTATGTCAAATAAGAACAATAGCTTGCTTGCCATGATTAACTGGTACCCATTTATACAGCAGGGTATTTTACCAGGACAAACTGCTTGAAGTACTTTTGCTCAAAGATACTGTACATCAGCAGTGCACCACGCAGGCTTGAACACTCATCCTTTCAGTTACAAACCTAGAGCCCTAACCATTGTTCTACATAGCAGACTACTTGAAGGTTTGAAAAACTTTAAAATCAATTGGCAAAATTAACCATGTAAATATTTTAGATTTACTTTATTTATTCTTCCTTTACCCAATGTACAGCTCTTTAACAGCCACAAAAAGCCCATGTTTACGACACCTTGACAAAGCTTTTTGTTAACCCAAGCATCATTCTAGTTGACTAGAAGTTTCTTCATGTAGTGTCTCATAACAGATGTGACAGACATCCATACCGCCTTTCTAAACATCTGCTAAATCATATTTTTTAAACATAATGCAATGATTATGTTGCAGCAAATGGTTGTAAACCTAGTTGCTGGGAAGCATTCTTATGTTATTTAATATCATTTTTTATAAAATTTTTTCAAGCAAATGTATGAACCAGTTTAATTTCACAGTCAACTAAAGCGTTTGTTAGCTGCAATTCAAAATAATGGTGTTTTTTTTAAAAGCTTGCTTGTTTCACAACATGAAAGGCCATACTTTTGACAAAACTATTCTTTGGATAGAGTTTATGTGGCATATACTGTACCATACAGTACATATTACAAGGGCATTAGACAAAGGTTCATGGATAGAGTTAACTGAGTGATAGTATTTGAATGGAATTGATGACAAGTATACTGTATAATTTTGACTGTTTGCATGACATTTATTTGTCTGTATAAAAGTGCAGACATTAGATTTATTTGTAGGTTGATAGACTAAAACAGGTCCCCAAGGTAATATGGAGTGACTGGGTAAAAGACAGACAGCAGATCAATAGGTGCATGTAAAATATAAAGATCCTGTCCAAACCATACCTCTTGAAATAAAAAAAGAGTCATATTATACAATATTTCTTTGTCCATACTCACACATCCACTTTATTGGTCTTAGGGATTAATTCAGATTTACTTTGTTATAGTTGCAATCAGTTTTGAGCATCAAAGAAGAACAAAGCTGTAAACTGTACTGTAAATTTAGCTCTGCATTTTTTACAGGTAGTAAATTATAGCACATATTGCACACACAATAACTGTCCTTTTGACACAGGGATATCTGCACAATATAAGGGGGAAAAACAAATCAAAAGATTGTTTTGCAAAGAATACTATTTTCATACCATAATATTTGCAAACCATATAATGTACTATCTTTGTGACCATATGGAAATCAAAATTAAATTCATTTCATAGTAATTTGATCAATAAGATGTACTTGTACGTAGACCCAGATTCATTAGTTGGGGAGGGGAGTGTTAAGTTCTCACCTGTCCAACTTTGATTCTTTCCCAAAAGCCAATTAACCTACCAGTATGTTTTTAGAGTATGCAGGAAATTGGAACACTGAGAGGAAATCCACATAAACACAGGAAAAACATACACAGATAGCACCCCAGGCCCTGAATTGAACACAGGGCTCCAGCACTGCAAGACAGCAATGCTAAACTGTGCCACCTTGTAACATTTTAATATCCTACAGTATATTATAAGAATGGAAATGTTAATTTTAACCTGATAAAAATGCACCTGAATTCTTACTTTTTAAATTATTATTAAACAACCTTGGGTTTGAAAAGGTGCTTTATGAATATAAATTATTATTTTTTTAAATTGCAAAGTTTGAGGAAAAAAACATGAATCAACACACCATTTCAAGTGAAGAGCTGATTGGTATAAACATTAAAGTAGCACCAGTGTTGAACAAAACACAAATCTACAGTATATAACCCTAGTTGCAGAATATAAAAAGATGTCTTATGTGCTTTTAGCTTCTGATGACAATGTAATCTCTATCTCTTTCAATATCAGTTTTCTCACTCATGATCAAGCATGCATTTACGGTATGCCTAAGCCAACTCCCCAGCTTTTATCTAATCATCCTACATATTGAAATCTTCAACCTGTCGCCCGCTGTTCCCATTCTATGCATGGCACTTAACATTCTGTCTTCACAGTCCTGAAATGACATTGTTTGATTCTTGTTCTGGCACAGAGCCCAGTACCAAGGGAGACTCCTCTTTCTAAAGCACCATCTTTTCTGCTAAGCTGTTGCCAAGCAAACATGTCACACAAGCAGAAAGCATAATTCTCCTCTGAAAGGAAGATGTAGAATCTTTCACTTTGACTTTGGTCCAAATATGACCCAGCAATCTGAGGCTCTGTTCAAGCTTCGGTTGCTCAGCTTGGGTTCAAATAAAGATTTAAGCCAGGATTTCTTTAAGAATACAACAATTTGGGTAACAATCGGGTAATGTTAAATGTTTAAATTCCTATCAATGAAATAATTGCAGTTTTATTAGCTACTTCTCCTATGTATTTTGCTAGGCCTGAGACATTTATACATGTATCTTTACTGCCAACCTAATAATTTCTCCTTGTATATACAATACAGTAATAGCGGTTCTGTGTAACCCAGGTCGCTGCTGCACTTTGTTGGTGGCCGAAATGAATCTGCTCTTATACCTAAAGCACATATGGGATCCTTTAGGATGAAAAATGCTACAGAAATGCAAGGAATTAGTAATACAGCAATTTAATTTTTCATCGACAGTATATCAAAGTCAATAAAAATTTTATTCAGAGCCCGGGCATAAGATTAGAGTAAGAAGATGGTTTGCTTCTTTCACAAATCAACTGTGTTTTACTTCTAAAATGTCCATAGAAGAACATGCGCTTTTATTAAAGTCAGCCACTGAGGCAGCAAGAACAACTGGCAAAACGTTTGGTACAAAACAAACTCAACTAGACCTTCTCAGGCTTTCTCTAAAGGAAAAAAAAAAAGGAAAAATCAAATTTTTGGAAAAGTATAACAATACTGTACTGTACAGTATGTCTTAATAGTAAACCATACCCGTAAGTGCATAAAACAAATTACAACTAATATATCCCATTTTTATAAATTTTATACATAATACATAAAAAAATATTTTAGAATAGTAGGACCTAGAGCATTTCTTATGGTTCACTAGCTATTACATTATCTACTGGCTATTAATGCTTAATGGCCACAGAATCCTTCTATAAATGGCAATATTTTCACTTAAACATTAATTCTGGTCATAAATGATTATACTTTTTTTTAGTTGCCACATTAATTGTTTGTAAGAGGAATACACTCTGTTCGTATTTTTTTTTATAATAGGCAAACATTTATTTCACAAATCAGAAACATTGATGCCTAATATGCTGGTTTTGACAGCAAGTGAGTTTTTTAAAGCAAATTCCATTTGTCATTGGACATTTGTTTCTATATTATATCATGCATTGCATTTGATTACCATCATGAGAACTGTTATTATCATTAAAAATAAAACCATATCTGCTATTAATTATTGAATTTGGAAAAACGAATAGACCAATGAGGAAAATAATTCACACAATCACATATAACTGTATACAAATTACATGGGAACAATAACAGACTGATAATGACCAAAAGGTATCAAATGAGCTAATTAAAATACGTTTTATTATTTGCGGTCATAAAAAGTGGAAGATAATGAAAGTGCAATTTACTGGGCTATTCTCTACATTTCAATATGTTATGTATTGAATATGGATTATTTCATTTGCTTTACACTGTCAAAGTTGCTTAGTAATTTGAGAAAAGAAGCAACTATACTGTATGTACAGTATATGACTGGGAAATATCAGTTGTCAGCCAAGTGGCAGTAGAACTGTTACCCTAGATTGAAGTAACCATTTGTTGTCATTAGATGAATGGTCACATCAAAACTACTGTCAAAATTCAAACAGAAAAAACAAGTAAATCTAGGTTTAGCAAATTATAGAATGAATAGTTTGATGACAAAATTAAGAAAAAAGAATGAGGAAAGAATTAAGATAGGCTTTAACACCTTAAATAAAAGGCCAAACATTCATAAATAAATACAGTATCTATGCTCAGTTGAAAATGACAATGTAAGTAGGGGGATTTGTTTAATTTGCTTGCTAAAGAGCTGAAAACATGAATAGGAGGAAAAGTATACATAGGAAACAAGGACTCTCTGCACCATTTTTTAAATTGATAATAAAACACAAAGATAAAGCTGAGCAATTTTAGTTTAACCACTTTGCTAAAAAATTAACGTGTTTTTATTTTACAGCTGCTGTGATGTACCTGAACAGCATGAGTGTCAGCTGGTCTGCAAGGGTACAAATCTGTCTGTTTTTTTGTAAGCTCATTGCTATTGCAATTATCATCATACCTGGGATGATTCAACTTTTTAAAGGTACCAGTATCTTGGTGGTAGGTGCAATACCACATGTAATGGTGGGTGCCTTTGCAAAAGAATTCACATTTTGTTGGTTTTCAAGCTTAAAGCCATTTTAAAATAGCAATTATTTGTTATATAAAATATACTCTACAATTCCAAAGCAAAAGAAGAAAGAAATAATACGAAAGAAAAATGAAAGTTTTGATCATTTAAGTATTCAAATCCTTTGCTTTGACAAACCTGTGTTAATTTAGGATTTAGGTGTACACACTTACAGTACTTTAACAAGCCACACAATTAAGTGAGTGACCTTTATCTGCTTGCAATATGAACAGTTCACATTATTTCAGAATAGTGTAAATACATACATCAACGTAACAGCCCTCAATCAAGTAGTGAATTGAAAGCAAAGATTAGCTATGAAGAACAAGGAGCTTTCAAAACAATTTAGGGAAAAAGGTATAAAAAGGCACATGTCAGGAAACATGTCAAACATCCACAATCACAATGCAGGAATCATATCAAAGATCCACAATATGTCTTTGACCACTGTGAAATTAATTTTTCAAAAGTAGAAGTCATTTAGACAATGCCTAAATCAGGCTATCCCTCCAAAATGAGTAAGGAGGGAAATGATTAAGGAAGATTAAATGTCTAATGACAACTTTGAAATAAGTCAGTTGTTGTCATCTGAGAAAATGTCCATAGGTCAAAAATATACAAAAGGGGTTTGTATTGAATTGAAAAATAAAACATTCCAAATCCCATATGGAGTTTGCAACAAAAATATTTTGTGGTTAGGCAAGAAAAAATTGGAAGTTTTTTCTCTAAACACAAAGGTCTTACACTGTGGATCAGTTAATCAGCAGCAATCCTCCTATCAAACATAGAAGGGAAGCATTGCTACAGTTCTGTTTCTCAACAGTAGGGACTTTGAAGCAAGTCAACACAGATGGGGACATATATGGAACAAAGTAATAGTAAATCATGGTGGTAAACCTGCTTCAATGGGACAAAAATTAAAGCATGACATTGTCACAAAGTACAAGGCCAAAGGTGCACTGGGGTGGCTTAAATATAAGAAACTGAATAATCATGTGTGGCTCAATCAGTCCCAATTTTCTATTGAATTCAGTGTGCAAAGTTGGTACACTTACCCTAAAGGATTTGCATCAGTTATTGCAGCTGAAGGTGCTTCTACGAAATGTTGCATTCACTCAAGTGTCTGAATACTTATGTCATCAACACCTTTCAGTTTTTTTACTTAATTCTTACTATCATTTTTAAAATATTACATTTAAAAAATACATATTTAACTTTGTAATTTTGCAAAGTGGGACACCTAAGAATACAGTTTAGAGAGAAACACGCAATGTACAGCAAATGGAAAGTCTCAGAAAAAATAACATACTGTAGCATACTGTATTCTTCCTAAAATCCTCATTTCTTAGCAATCTTTTTCTTTTAAAATGATGTTTTCTCCTGTTCATATTCACCCTAATACCATTTCCTTTGTTGAAAAATTCTGTTTTCACCTGTTGGCATAGCAACAACTTTCCTGTGTGCATTCATTCATTTTTGTGCCCGGCTCCCCTTGAAAGAACTGCTGTTGTAAACATTTTGTGCATGTTCAAACTAATTAGGTTATCCTGTCTTATGGGAATTAGAAGAAGCAATGACGTTGAACATTTTTAAAAAAGTAAATAAAATTACTTTTACTACAAATAGAGCAATGGGCTTTTACTCTAAAGGGACTATTAGCTCAGAAAAGTATTGAATCTTTTCCAAGAAAATACAGTATATGATATGACAATTTTACTGTTGCACAAAGATGGTAGATATTTTTGTCATACAGTATGTAAAGTAACTAATTGAGAATGCTATTTAGAATAAACCACAAAAAGAAATTCAACACTCAAATCTTATGGATTTAATCAAATATTGACAATACAAATATCAGGAAGTCATAGAAACTATAAACAGACTGAAGACTCCTAGGCTTTCTATGTGTAACGTGACATTAACAAAATTAAAATGTTACAAAGTTGTTATCAAGTATGACCTGATGCTCATACTCCTGACATGGAACATCAACACAATCCCAGCCTGAATAAGCAGTTTGGGGATTTTCTGTTGATGTAGTCAGCTGGTAAAAGTTGACCCGTTGCAATTTCCTTTAATTGATGGCATTGGAGATTTGGTACTGCACCATACAGTTTATTGGACAGATAATGTATAAGATAAAAATTCAGTCAGAAGAAGAAATGTCCCCTGTCAAGCCATTGACTACAGTATATACTGTATAGTGACACTGCACAGCACTGGATTAATAAGATTGTAAATGCAATGAAGCAGTAAAATAAGTATTTTTAACAATTGTAGTAAGTTTAGTAAGTGTAGGGGGCTGCACCACTTATTTTAGAAGAAAGGACATTTACATTTTACTGTTATAACTGAAACTCCTCAACCTTTTGATATAGAAAAACAACAATTTCAGTAGTTGCCTCATTTGAGGGCTAAAGATTGAGTTTACCATTAGGGTCAGCATTTGGGTACTATAAAATAAGATTATGGAATAACAATAATTTGATTAGCTAAATTAACATGGAGAGTGAGAGCTAATATACCACAATGCTAATGCATTGGCAAGAAATGCTTAAGATGCCCACTGATTTATTGCTTCAATGCATCTGCAATTATGAACATTAGCAAAAAAACAAAATCAGCATAAAGGAGCACATGGAGCCCTGTATTGGCCAGATGGAAGATCTGGTTTGGCTTGGCAGAGTGAAAAAAAAGAATGGGCTTGTTTGTCACCAAAGACATTCATTTATGGAATTACTGTATACATCATCATAGTTTCACCACTCCAGCAGTTGGTTTGATAAATGCATCAGACAGAACAACACTCACCTCAGTGTTTTCACACATCCTTCTATGTGGCTTAACAAGGGAAAAACAATATTCATTGGTGAAGAAAACACTCCACCACTCTCTGCAACCATCTCAGATGTTCTTTGACCCACGGGGGATGGCTATTTTGTCTCCTGGCTGTCAATGTCACAATCTGAGCATAAAGATCATTGCCATACAGATGTTGAGCTAGATTTGTTTTTTTGATGTGTAGATTATTTCTGCACATGTTTCATTATTGTACATGTGACTAGATACTGTATGCATGAAAATCTGTATGCCTGGATCCTAATAGAATATTTCTAGAAATTATTTCTCGATTAAGGCCTTTCATTATAACCTCAACATTGTGTATTAAGAGAAACCATTTTGCAGAGATCATGGACATACCAAGAATCTTGAGAAAGAATATTAAATTGTTTAATTGGAAATGGAAATCTGCTACTGTTTCTTCATCTGTCTTGGTGACCACCCAGAATCATAGTACTACTGCAGATTATTTGTGGATATATACACATCTTTTTCAGTGTGTTTTCCATCTTCCTCGACCAGAAATTTCATGTTGACATAATGTTCAATTGTAGTGAACAATTCATTTTGTCCCTTAAAAAAGTTTTCATTCACTATACAAGCCAGAATGATAATCCATTGCAAAAGAACAAGCTCACAGAAAAATCTTTGCAAGAATTTACATTAATTTGCTGCATTAACTTATTGCCTCATACTCATATGAGTTACAACACATACAGAAAAAATGAAGCCATGAAAACAGGTTTGCTGACATAGTGATAGAGCCTTAATTTAGAAAATGTATAGTAAGATTTTCCTTTACTTAAAGCATCAGCTATGTTGAAAGTGTATAGTATTTGACTTTTGTAGTAGAGTTGTTGTCAGTTAAAATTGCAACTATTCACTATGACTAGTAATTACTCTAATTCAGACCTGAAATTCACTGGAAAGTGTAGTTTGAAAATACACATTCATTTAATCTGCTGTCAGAGTGAATAACTATATTTTCAACTAATGTTAAGTCTATATTATGTCAGCACTCAGTTTTCACAAGGTAGACATTCTTATACAGTACGTACTATACACAGGTATGGTTTTCTATGTAGAAAATTAATTGGCCTATAAATATACAAAACATTTCAAAAATCAATACCCCAGTACAGTGGCAAGGGACACTGCACTGGAAGTAGTAACACTCAATTGAAAACGCTGGTTCACCAACACATATGATGCAGGGAGGACTTTTCTTCAATACAATAATACCTTTGATGCAGGGTAACTTTACTTCTCAGAGAAACATTAACAAAAGTCGTCAAGTCAACAATTTTTGTGTTGCTGCAAGCCAATTCACAGCTGCCAATTTTCCAGCGGTAGAGTTCAAGACTACACAGTTCTAGAATAACAAAGCATGACTTAGGCAAAACAAAGCTGAGGTCTTGCTATGGCCAGTTTTGTCTTCTGCCCTGATAAAACATCAATAGAACATCAATGGAGTCCATTATTCCTTAGTTCTGTTCTTAGTTCCCCAAAGTGGAGCTCAAATGGCCAGCAAAAATTTGGGAACTGCAATTTTCCAGTGCTGACCTGCAAACTCACGTAACTCAGAAGGTTACCAAAAAGAGGAAACCTGAAGAATATTGATTATAGATATCAGATTGATGTTTTTATATAGGATTATTCAGTGATGATCTGAAACATTTTGGGCATTCCATTAAAGAGACTCAGAATAAAGTAGATGTAGGGAAAGAAGCTACAGTATATTTTTTCCATATTTGTTTCACTTTCTTAACCCACCTGGCAGAGTCTGCTCCTCTTTATTTATCTGCACCTTATTGTAAGGGCCAATTGACCTGCTTTTACTGGATTATTTGTTTTATGAATGACCTTTACTTTCTCATATAAAAAATAATATATTTTCCTGGGTGTATTAGGTAGGGTCTGTCATGGTATTAAATGTTGGAGTTTTTATGCTCTCCAACTCATTCCAATTGTACATATTAGTCTATATATTTACATACTAGTAGATACTAGTTTATTAATGATAGTTGGTTAAGCTCCTGCCTAATTATCAAATTGTTCACAGGAAATTAAAAAGCAATGTGACCTGCTCAGTATTCCCTGACCAGTGGGAGTGTTTTATTGCTAAATTTAATTGCAAGTTCATTGTACTGAGGTTGTTATCAGGACTGACTAATATTTAAACTCTATTAACTCTTAACGCCCCTCTAAGGTTACAATTAGTCATTAAAAAATAATTCAACTTATAATGTATTTTTCTTTTGTCTTTCAAATGTGAAATTAAACTCTATTTTAATAATTGTTTAATACATAAAAAAAACTTTGATTTCAATTGTATTATTTCTTGTGTCATTTAAGGTGAAACCCAGAATTTTGAAAATGCATTTGAGGCTAAAGAGGTTCAGATAATGGGACTACCTCTTGCCTTTTACTCAGGAATGTATGCCTATTCTGGATGGTAAGCTTAAAAAATAAACTTGTTGTCATGGTAATGTGACTTAAAAAAGAAGCAAAGAAGGAAAGAAAGAGACAATTTGCAAAACAACACAGGCATCAAAAATATTTTGCCGGTTGCAAAATAGCATATAGGATTACAAATTCTAAATCAGTTTCTCCATATTTGTCATACAATATATTAAACAGTAATTGTTCCCAACACCCTGCTATACAGTATATGTTGCATTTACAGTGCAAGTTTGTGTTTAAAGCATTAAATGTAGTCAACAAAATATATACTTTTTGTTTATCAAAGGTTTCACTAAAAACTACAAATATTACAAACAGGACTCTATGAAAGAAAATATATTCTTTGCTTTTACTTACATTTTTTTCATAATCTTTAAACAGTATGTGAACAAGATGACAGTGGTCTATTTACCTATTTCTACTTTTGTGAGACAGTAGCTTCAACAGATTTTGTTTTTTACAGCTCATCAGTACGACACAATTAGCTTTGAACAGTGAAAGGCATAAATAAATGTGTTTCTTAAATATAACACCTTTCATAGTTGTGTTTCAAGTTGTTACTTTACAATATAGTTACTGCTTGATCTTTAAAACATACATGTCACATGTAATGTTATGGTTATACACAATAAAAGAATATTATAATATTAAACTAATAACAGTCATATCTATACATTTATATATACAGTACTTACAAATCACACAAATCCAGACTCAAAACCTTCTTTAGAAGAGCCTTTAATTAACTGGTTTCATTTACCCCTCTGCTCCTACTGTATTTCTACTGTCTTCTCCCTGTATTCTCATCGTGTTTATCTTGCATATTTTTTATATTTAATTGTTGTTACTGCTGCTGCTGCTGCTGCTATTGTCGGCATTCTGTAAAACACTTTGCGAAGCCACCTTTAAAGGCGCTATATAAAATAAAGTTTATTATTATTATCATTACAAGGAGTGGGTTTTGGAAACTTTCATCTTGTTTAGAATTTTTTTGGGTTAACCACCAAAGGCATTAATATTATTTTAAAGGATCTTCTGTATTTTTACTAAGTGCTTTGAGATACGACATGTAATTTTAGTTCTTGACTATGAAGTAATGAGAGAGTGCCTATGTGAGGAAGCTCCTTTTGATCCAGAACTTCCTTGTCTGATCCTGTTTGGTCAGGGACACTTGTTTGATACAAACACTGGCTTCTCTGACACAGCAGCTGTTGGATTTCCCCATTTCCATTCTCTTTCATTGAGACTCTCCATCTTGTGTACTCAACCTGTACCATCTCTCCCTGCATTGCTAAACACCTAAGTGTCAGCTTAGGTGCAAACACTTCATCAGCCCAAGTTCAGCAGGCTAGCTCTGTCCCTTAGCAGTAATCCCCATTTTCCTGGCAAGCAAACCACTGTGAAACCCACCTGTTTAGAACCTGTGATAAACTTTAGTATAGTCTACACTGTATCTGAGGCCCAGAGGCCTGTAATCCAGCCCATTCCATTACTATCAAGAACTGCTCACGGCTCACGGCTCACGGCTCACGGCTCACGGCTCACTGCTCACTGCTCACTGCTCACTGCTCACTGCTCACTGCTCACTGCTCACTGCTCACTGCTCACTGCTCACTGCTCACTGCTCACTGCTCACTGCTCACTGCTCACTGCTCACTGCTCACTGCTCACATTCCTTCCCTACTGGCATCTAGACACAGACTAAAAGCCTTTTCCTCCCAGCTGCTCTTAAAAGCCTCTTAATTAGCACAGAGGAGTGACTAATTCCAACTAGAGCCTATCCTGACAGGTCCTTTCCCTCACATGGAATCTCAATTCTTTCTGAGAGCCAAAAACTCATTCAGATCTGCTGTGACTTATTGTGCAGATTTTCCCAATTAACAGGTGGCCTTATTGGCTCAAAGCCACACCATTGGGCCTAAATATAGAGTCAAGGTGGTCAATGTCTCAGAATGTATCTGTCATCTATTGGATATATTTATCCTGATAATTATTTTGTATTTTGCAACTAATATATATAAAATAGTTTTCAATCCAGAATTGTTTTTTTCTCCAGCATGAAAATAGACGTAGATGTGCTGTACAAGTTTTACTAATTGCGGGCTGGTTTTGATGCTTTGATTGATACATTGCAATAGAATTATTTGCAGGTTATAGTATATGATGAACGTATAGTATGCAGCAGCACTTCAAATGGACATTTTATACCAAATATACCAAATGCTATGTGGACAAGATTATTACAAAACCAGTTCATGTATTAAGTACAGTTTAAGTCAGTATACAGACTTTTTATAAAACATAATAAAATAAGTAGTTCATATAGCTGTTTTTAAAACATGTATACAGTAGCATGTGCAAAACAATAAAAACTGAAGCAGCATTTTTTTCTCATTCATCAAACTTCACGGTATGCTACCTTTTAATGATATAAAATTTCTGAAGTTGAGAAAACCCATATTTATTAAAACGTGTGGAAATTAAAAAAAATATTGTACAGTACTATATACCTACAGTATATTATTGTTTTATGTTTTATGTTTGTGCTATTACAATATTTACTTTCAAAGTCTTATTTTCATTCTGTGTCATTTTATAAAATAAAAGTAATTGTTTTTTCTAGTGTTTTGTGAAATTAAATTTGGATTTCAGAATAATATACTGTACTGTAGGAACATTACATTTTTGTTGTGTTAGTTTTTTTATAAAGGTAAAGAACTTAAAAATTTCACATTTTTAGGTAAGGTAACTTAAACTGCTATTTGGACAGCTTAGCGGTTAATTTTCAACTCAGGTTATTCCTTATTTTATATATACAGTATATATTAATTCTTATATCTATGTTTTCATGCAGGTTTTACCTCAATTTTGTTACAGAAGAAGTGGAAAGACCTGAAAAGTAAGATTTTTATTATTTAATATGTGTTGAAAATTTTAGCATCATAGCTCCAGAACAATAAAAGCAACATCATATGTTTATATTATCTTTTTTTCATTGTACATTACAGAGCACAGAACTACAGTGACAGTTCTGTACAAGTTGAAAGTAATCTATCACTATAAAATATTGATGATAGAACAATATTTGATTTTGAACATCCAGCATACATTATAAAGCAGAAGTGTGAAGGAGGGGTTTGGAGTCTCTACTCAGAACTTTGTTCAAATCCCATATAGGGCAATGACGTTGTTTCCTTGAACAACAGTCTGAAATTGCTCCAGTAATTTGCCAGTTTGTATAAACAAATCTACTGTAAGTGTAAGTCACTTTGAATGAAAAAAAGTCATCAGACAAATAATAATTAGGGAAACTTCCACAATGTTTCCTTAAGAGGCAATGTAATCTACAATTCCACTACTAGGGAGGTCTCCAACCCAGGTCCTGTAGAACCCCAAATGAAGAAAATTATATAGATAACTCTTCATTAAGATTTCTAAAGATTGACCTGTAAATGATTGATGAACTAAGTAATCTGGTTAAGTAAAAGAATCCTGGTCTGTGAGGGATGAAGAGTATTTGGGTTTGATAATCTTTCATAATAATGATAATCAATGATGACAGAATCACCTTTAACCCAAAAGACAATTGATACATTTTACTAAATCAATATCTATATACAATAACTGATCATTTTAAAGTAATGTATGTTATAAAACATATATTGGAATCTTTTTTTCATCATTTTAATTTCTAATCCAAAGCAATTTTATTCTTATTTAAAAAAAATCCAGTTCAGATATTGTGGTTGTTAGTTTTCTATTAATTAAGCTGTCCTGTTCCATCAATTCCTGACTTTGATCTGTTTTTTCCCTAAATACAGCAGTAGATCTAAACAAAAGCATCTAGAGAAAAAAACGCATTAGTCAAACTCATCCTCTATAAGGGTTAAAAGATTAAAAGATTATAAATATCTTTAATGAATAAATCATATGTAGAAGTTGCTATACATGAATGGAATTACAGAATTAATGTAAATAAATGAGGTCCTTAATCTTGCTCCTTAACAGGATATCAGTATTCTCCCATCATTACCCTCTCTTTCCAAAACAATATTAAGAAGCTCAACCCTTTTCTTTTATTAAATCTATGGTACTTATACCACTTTGACCCCCCACTCCCTTCCAACTTAACTGGAGAGTTTAGAGCACAAGGTTTTAGTAAAAAAATATCAGAGAAAATTTCACAGGAAGAATTGCACTTTCAAGTCTACGCTTTCACTGCATGTGTATTCAGCATTTTTCTTGTCTATCACACAAAGTCCAGTTTTGAGATTGTATGGTAAGTAGTGAACAGCTATGAGTTTCAATTCACACCTATTGTAGCGTGAGAACCCACAGCCTCCATTTCAGTTTTAATAAGCACTGTCGGTGCTCCATTGTCTCAACAACCACGGTATCCATTTTAATTAGTTTAGAAGCATAAAATTCTTTCAGTCAATCTTCTTAATTGAGGATGAAGGAGATGAAGGTTCAGTCTTTTGTGATTTTGATACGGTACATCTGATAGAGTGCTACGAGTAAATGTTGTTTTTGATAGACGGGTAATTATTCTCTCTTTGACCTTATTCAACATTCAAAATTATAATAGAAAGTTCTAACATAACCTAACTTTCCAGTGCTATTTCAGAAAGACATTGTAGACAAGTGACTACTCACAAGAAAATCCTGCTAGACTTTATGGAAAGTGTCCGAGTTGGTCAAATATTTTCATATTGTGACTTATGAAGAATTTACTATGACTTAACATGCAAGGTCAGAGAAGGAATCATAATAGATCTCTAAAATATGATATGTCAGTATTTAATGAATTGTGCTGATGTCTATAAAGCTAAATCATTTCTAATGCTGGGATGGTTAATGTGCCATTTTTAATTTAAGAGAAAAAATACATCGAAATCATGATTACATTAAACAAATTGTGGTAAGCTGTGATAATTCAAAATAAATGCAAACTGTAATATCAAAAAATGCCCACAGAAAAACAGTATACAAAACCAGAACTTGAAGTCACACCAGAAAGAGAAAATAATTTGCTTTGCTGCCCTATTGAAATGTGCAGGTGTTTCTGTCCAGCAGAAGATAGTGTGTAATCCACAAAGCAGAGTTCTGTGGCAGACACTGAAGTGAAATGGGTAAAAAGTAAGTGGGATAGTGCTCTGAATAGTCTTCTCATACACGTGACTATTTTTTACCTGTGGGAAACACACGATTATACTTTTTTTTCTAAAAAATATCATGTTTCATATAAAGGAGAACAAGTAAAAAAATCAAGTAGCTACACTGTCTTTAGGCTTATTGTGCTCAACATTGTTGGACAAAGTAAAACATGGAATCCACAATTAGACATTCTATAATTACAGCAATAGACTCAGAAGTAGAAAAGTGGAAAACCTGGAACAAAATAGAAAGTAAATGCCTCCTGTGGAAACTGTATCAAGCTATTAAATGTGAACTTGAAATGGTGGCAGACTGAATGTGTGCATACTTTCTTATCTAGTTAGAACATCCATTTATAAATAAAACATATCTATTTTTTGTACTTTTATTAATATACAACAAATCGGCTAGTATTTAAAGAGTGTGCAAATTCCTGTTAATGGAAGCTACTAATGTCCTATTAACGAAGGAGCCATGACATCAATGGTTGACTTTTATAAGTTTATTGCTGTGAAAGCAAATCAGGCCAAACCTGCTTTCAAGCAGGGATATATATAAAAAAATAAATATCCTGCATAGTAAAACAACCAGATACTCGCAGATATAAAAGTAATAGATTTCAGCTCCTTCTTCTATCTTTCTGCCTTAATAAGTGGTAACTTGTGACATGACAGATTTGATACTTCTTCTAATACCATTGGTTTTCAACATAAAGTGATCTTATCTTATCATCAAAAGGTGTGCACACTTAGGCCTTTACGAAAAATCTTTTTTTTTGTTGCTTTTACTGTACATACTTAAAATAAAATATAACTGATCATTATGCTGTTACAATATTTACTTATCACAGCCTAATCACCAATCAAATACCGGACATATTTTTTTGGATAAATTTCAACCACAGTGCCTTTTCTAAATTCAGAGTATAATTATATATCTAATCTAGTTTCCATGGTGAATATATATGATATGTTTAATGCTCAAGAATTCAGTAGACATTAACTATATTGTATTATTGAGTTGTTTGTTTTAGAGCTGCAATATCATATTCTTTAGCATAATAGTTTAAACATAAAACGTTTTTAATTTTACTTCTAAAAGTAAAACCTTTTGAAACAGGTGGCAACCCTACCACTTAGTGTTGCAAGCAAATCCATGTGTAAACACATATGTATCGATGTTAACTTCAGCATTTTAAAAGTACTTTTAAAGCTGCAGATGTAGTTGACAATGTCTGCATTAATTTCCTGTCCAGTCTTACTGCTGCATGACTAAAAACTATTTTTGAAATAGTTACTGTTGTAATGGTGGAAGCAACAATTATATAATAGTAACACATGATAAACCTGAAATCTGAAGTGTGTAATTCATTTATATATACTGTATATATCCCCTAGGTATTACAGGTTTAATTACTGTTTTTTCACCATCTGTTGCCTCCACCTGTCTGGTGTCAACCTTCATTACCTGTTGTTTGAGATGCATTGCTATCTGAATATCAACAATTTGTATCCATTTAAATTTACTCTAGAATAGTGGAGGTGTATGCTTCCATGAAGGTCAGATCAGTCAAGCTTGGATGTATTTACTTATCACTAGTCTGTTAAATACAACATTTCCCTCACAACATTAAGTTAGCTCTGTGCATTGAGTGTCATTAAATTGTTATGAAATAGTTTTGTACTGATGGATAGTTAATTATCAGAAGTGTAAAAGCATTAAAATGTCATGTTTATTTTAATAATTAATTTTCACTCTTTTCTGTTAATGCTTTGTCTTATTATTTGCTGTTTCATTTCTCTTTCTTTTTCCGCTTCTGTATCTAATTTTTCATAGATTCACATTCTTCGTAAACTATTTCTGCCACACTACCTCTTCTTAAAGGTTCCTAACAATCTTTAAAATGGATCACTCCACTTTTGGAAACTGCAAACTGGTGAGCAGTAGGTCATAACTAGTGTACCTGTGTTCACTGAGAACATTTAACATGAAAATATTAAAATCCCCCAAATCTCAGAGATATATTTTATAATCATTTTTCTTATTATTATAATTATTATATATCCTTTAAAGATGTCTAGTCTAGGAGACATATGTCTCTGTTCTTTGAATCTTATTGTAGATTTATAGCCCTTAAGCTCAGAGATGAGGGCACTTACAACAGGTCAAATCTGGTGGCATCAAGAAGCTCTTTGGCAAGCAACATCCATTGTTAAATACCAACATCTGAATTTAGGAAGTATAAGGAATAAAATGCTAACCTGAGGCTACTGCATTAATTGGTAGCTGTGAATATAGCAATAACTAAACAATGGCTAGAGGAGAACCACAGGGATGAATATATAATTGATGGGTATATGTGTACTGTATATTGTTTGGAAAGGTAATTGAAAAGCTAGTGGGGTAAGACTATATACTGAATGAAAAATAACCTGCAGTCTAAGGAATCAAAGCAAAACAAAAAAAATGCAATACATATATGGTTATACTAGATAAATTAAATAATAGATAACAAATGTACAGTATTTTAACAGAGTGCCTAATGCTGACACAGTACTGTTACTGTATGTAGCAGAAGCAATATAGTATTAATGGGGGTTTCATGTTTTACTTTACTTTACTTACATATAAACAGACAGCTAATGTGGAATTAGAAAGAGGTTATCTTGCTAAACTTAGTAGATATTTTAACAATCAACAAAGACAGTTTTTACATTTTATAGAAGGTTTAAATAATTATAAAACTATTGCACAATGTTTCACAAATTCCTTCTCTATCTGGTTAGAAGGAGAAGTTAAATAAACCACATAACAGATTTAGATTTCCAGATAGCCTTTGATAAATTTCTCAAATAACTTGCCTTAGGAATCAAAGACACATATAACATGGATTGAAACCTGAAAACATTGTTTCATCTTAAGGAGAATAAGCTGTAACTGGAACAGTGTATACTGTGGTGTACAACAGGTGTCTGTTTTAGGTGCATTCCTCCTTTTGATCTACAGTACATCAATGATTTAGATTGTGTTATAGCAAATTAATTATATATATACAGATATAAAAAACGCAAGCAACAGAAGCAGTGTTGAGACACTCACAAGAAGACTCATGGATTGGGCATATCAAATTTTAACATTGAGAAGTACAAAGCAATCCACACAAGAAATAGGACCAAACACTATACAGTACCTATCACATGGATGATTCTGAGCAGCAGTGGAATAGCCTTTAGAGCATTGACCCTCCTTCTCATCCATATAATCATGTTCAGATTTCTTAGCCTGAACTCCAAGACTCAAAAGAAAAAAAGTCTTCTCACATTGCTGAAGCTCCTGAAAAGAAAAGGGTGATGGTGATGATGTGCCTTCTTCTCTCTCCTTCTCTCTGTCTTTTTCTCTGTTACTTTCTTGTTCTTACCTTGCCTCTGTATTTATTTATAGCTCTGGTATTGCCATGAAGTTAATTAACCTGTGTAAAACATTAGAGACACCTTTCATCTGTGTTTAGCTGCTTAATTCCCACTTGCCATACACATAGACAAACAATTTAAAATGATGCCCATTATTTAAAGTTTTTAGCTCGATCTTGCTGAGAAAGCAAACATAAGCTAAACTTTGCTACCATACAGTAATATTATATTGTAAATACAGTAATGGAATCTTTGATTTTTTTTTTTACCATACGAGAGTGTTGGAAACCAGTCATCATTTTACTGTCCTTATTTAAAAGAATTGCATGAATTCAGACGATCGATAAATTTATTTAAAAGAACATTGTGATGTGCATGAATGAAGTGCACAATTTGCAGCCTAGATAAAAATATAATAAGTAAATGAATACATTGTTTATCTTAAAAAGTATAAAACTCAAACAGCTGAAACTCAATCTTTGAAGCTGTCCAAAAATGTGTGAAAATAATTGCTTTGTTAAGTACTTAGATATGCAGAACAGAACTAATGATAAAATCTTGCACTTCACCAATATTCACCTGAACCTTACACTGATTGATCATGATTATGAAAATGATGTAGAAACATTTGTTTGAAGTGCTGAATTTTATGATTACAAAATTAATTTTAATTAAAATGCAATATTCCAATTTTAATGTACTGCAATGAAGTGTAATCTAAAAATTGCTTTCTAATTTTTTTTTCAGAATTTTACCCCTTGCCATTTGTATCTCAATGGCTATTGTCACCTTTTGCTACCTGCTAACAAATATTGCCTATTACACAGTAATGACTGCTGAGGAGCTACTTGCCTCAGAAGGTGTTGCTGTGGTAAGTAATTAAAATATTTAATTTATATTGATCAAACCATTTTTTTACGCTTTTTACTGTGAAATAGTTGAACAGTTGTTACATCTATCGAACCCTCCAGCAGAGTCAAAGTCTGAAAGATACTGTATATCAATGTGCAATTCAAACATTGTAAATAAATAGCTCCTCAAGGTGAAATAAAACATCTATTTTACTTCCCCCAGTGGTACCTGTCTTACAGACTTTGCTAATGTTTTGTCATAAGTAAAATGGTATCCTATTTTACTTACAGTACCTCTGCTTTTAACTAGAAAGAGGAAGTTTATATATTAATACAACCACAATTACGAGCATTTTGTGCTTTAGACATAGGGCCTGTTTCACTAAAAAAGGGAACTTTACATTATCACTTGGTTAAAGGAACCCACACTATCAACAAACATTCAGTAGTTGCTTCCGTTTACTGATGTGCTACTGATGTGCATAAGTAATGCAGAGAAATGTGTATTTTGCATGGACAGTAGTCATATTGTGTGGATAGCAAAAGTCTGGTGACAGCAAAAATACCCAAGAGAAATGGAATGAAAACACACACCTACATAAACAGGGGCTGCACTGAATTCAGCCCTCGTCACTTCTAGTGAGGACAGCTGATATTACAATCTACAGTGCATTGCCCTTGTTAACAAGATTAGAGAATGCCATGCAATACCTTCATACTCAAAATACTTTGTATTGTTGGGCTTCTTTTCTTAGAAGATTTCCAAATTAAAAAGCAGATTTTACAAAAATATATTTTATACATATTTCTGTATTGTTTTCTGCATTTGTGGCCAAATGTTTAGAGCCATCAATAATCCTACCAAAGTATTACAAAGCCTTAATGAAATGCCATGGTGAGCTGATTCATGTGGCAGTCTATAAATGGTTTTAAATATATACAATTTTTTTGTCTTTCATTTATCATTTAATCTACTAAATTTCTCATAATAGTCTCCTCTTCACTCTCAAACCTTCACATACTTAGTGATTTCAAGAGCTTGTTTCTACTTCATCATCATGAGTTTCCCTTGTGTGTGCAAGGCTTCATTTTTTAATATAATAATGCATAATAATGACGATGATTGCATACCCCAGTCTTGCCTGTTCATAACCTTCAAGTAAAATACCATAGGTGGACTGTAAAAGGAAGGGAAATAAGGCATCTAGTATAAGAATTCTATGAGAGATAATGTATGATGATATTTTGTGACAGAATCATTAGATTATATGCAGTTTTCATTGATGTTAAAGTTAGGTATTTTTCAGAGAATTCAGGCCTTCAGACAAACTGAGGTGGTAAATAAATGTACATGCATTCATTTTCTAAAGCTCCCTGCAATTTTGGGGATGGGGGAGGGGGCTGATTCTATCCTGGTAAACAACAGGCACAAGGCAAGGTACACCCTGCATGGGATGCCAGTCCATTGCAGAACACACACACATGTACATACAGTACGCACACAGACATACCAGAGCCAATTTTCCCAGAAGCCAATCAACCTACCAGCATGTGTTTGGACTGTGGGAGGAAACACCGAGGAATCCCACAAAATCACAGGTAGAACATACAAAAACATGCAGATACTGCCCCAGGTCAGGAATTGAATCCAGGGTCCCAATGTTGCGAGGCAGCAATGCTAACCACCACATCACCATCTGTGTGATCCATAATTTGAAAAACTGGTATATAATCTAAAGAAACAAAGGAGCTGATCTATAGTTGTTGATTAGGAGCTCACTACAGAACGTTTGAACCATATAGCAAATATTTCCAAAATTGTCACTGTCAATACAGTATATTATGATAGATAATCTACAACCTTTTATCACAAAACAAGTTGCAGAGAACTGTTACTTTGTAATATTTCTTTCAGTTATTAAAACTGATAACACCCAGTTAGTTTTTGAAAGTGTCTTTGCTTCTTTACCTGTCTTCACGGTTTATCATTATTAAAGAACATTTTCATATGCATATGGCATATGGATAATATAATAATTTTATTTTGTGCAATTAATCGTTATTTTATTAAATATTGTTTTTGCATTTTAACAGACCTTTGCAGAGATGTTGATGGGAAAGTTTTCCGTAGTGGTTCCAGTATTTGTTTCATTGTCTTGCTTTGGCTCAATGAATGGTGGGATTTTTGCAGTTTCCAGGTAGGCAGCAGAAGATATTTAATTAAGTGTTATGTGCTTGTAAAATTACCCCTTGTATGTCCTTATACTGTTTAACAGCCAAGTGGTTAAAATGTTGCAAGTACCAAAAATGCTTTGAAAACTGAAAAGCTGATGTACAGTGCCTTACAGACCCTTAAACATTTTTTAACATTTTGTATATTTTGTTGCTTTAAAAATTGACACTTTCAAGTCAGAATTAATAATTGCTTTAATTAATATTTGTTCTATACACAACCTATTCCAGACATTCAGTGAATGTGTACACAATTGCCTTCATGAGCCACACAATCAGTTGTGCAATAATAGTGTTTCACATGGATTTTAAGTGATGTAGTGAATGAGGATAACGGTTTTTTAAAAAGCTTTCAAAACCTGAAGAAAAGTTGTAAAAGTCACAGATCATGTGAAAGGCATAAAAAAATCAAAGACACTAAGTTTCCCTTTGTGTATGGTGAAGCTGAGAAGAAGTAAATTGCCTTCCCCACTAATAGCATCCATGTCACCCTGCAATTCACATCTGTTAACCCAATGAAGCTCAGCAGGTGTGAGCCTGGTCAGTACCTGGATGGGAGACCTCCTAGGAAAAAAAGATTGCTGCTGGAAGAGGTGTTAGTGGGACCAGCAGGGGGTGCTCACCCTCTGGTCTACAGTATGTGGGTCCTAATGTCTAAGTATTGTGAGGGGGACACTATGCTCTAAAAAGTTGCTGTCCTTTGGATAAGACATAAAACCGAGGTTCTGACTCTGTGTGGTCATTAAAAATCCCTTGGCGCTTCTCGAAAAGCGTAGCGGTGTAACCACAGTGTCCTGGCCAAATTTCCCATTGGCCTTTACCAATCATGGCATCCTAATAATCCCCCTCTATGAACTGGCTTCATCACTCTGTTCTCCTCCCCACTGATAGCTGGTGTGTGGTGAGCGTTCTGGCACACTATGGCTGCCATCGCATCATCCAGGTGGGGCTGCACATTGGAGAGTCCCCATTACCTGTAAAATGCTTTGAGTGGAGTGTCCAGAAAAGTGCTACAGTATATAACTGTAAGCAGTTATTATTAAATTATGTAATGTACTAGATCAGAGCAGTGCCTCTTGAAATTGAGAACTTGGCCTATGAGGAAACAAAGCCACTGTGAGGTCACGGTTAGCATAGCCACTGTGAGGCCAACAGTGACATTGAAAAAAGCTACAGTTCAATTGATGCCAAGAGTCAAAGCTGACAGAGTGACAGAATGGAAACCATTGTTGAGGACGATGCATCCACCAAAAATGGAGTTTCAAAGTCTGAATACCTACAGTATGCAATATACATTTATTTTTTTTACTTAGTAGTTGCTGAAACTTACGCTAACTTATCTTACCCTTAGAAGTCTTCAGTTTAAGCATTCAGGTTCTGAATAAAATATTAAGTTTAAAAAATCTGTATGCACCATTTTGTTATTTCACAAACTGAGACACTATGGAGAAGACCGTAATGCTTTTATAAGGCACTGTAAATAACACATCTGAAAGAACTTTAAACATCTGCCATATTTGAATACATTTATAAACAAGGTGGGTAGCTGCGTCAGCATGCGTAGGCTGCAAAGGAACAAGTAATAGGTTTATTCCATGCTGAAGAAAAGAAGAAAGAGAACACAACGTTTCGGCCGTGGAGCCTTCTTCAGGTGTGTCACACCTGAAGAAGGCTCCACGACCGAAACGTTGTGTTCTCTTTCTTCTTTTTTTCAGCATGGAATAAACCTATTACTTGTTCCTTTGCATTTATAAACAAAGCTTATATCAGTAAATTTAATGTATTCAAGCCCATAATTACTTGTCACTTGCCTTAGCTAAAAAGAAACTATTATAGTTTATGTTATTCTTATTAATGTAGTGTACTGAGTTTGTTCAAACAAACATATCTTTTTATGTTTTTGTCTTAGATTTAATGCTTGAGTAATGAAAAATAAATTCCAAATAAAGTAAAAGGAAAATGTATCGTTTGCACTGTTTTGAACTTTTATACCTGTATTTTTAAACAGGCCACCATTACTCAGCTCTTTATAAACCCACCATTGATCCTTCATTTCCTATGAATTATAATTCTGTCCTCCCCTCTTCACTTCATGTCTAGGCAGTGCACTAACTGCTCTCTACATTCCTCCTGCAGCATTCACTTTTTAAAGACTGGATTTCCCTTGTTACTCTCTACTGAGACTTTCTTCCTTTCTTTTACAGATTATCTTCATCCAGCCTGTGATACAGTATATCAATTGATATCTCTATTCTCCTGTCAATACTTACTGACCTTCCTGACCTTAGAATTTGTGGTAATGCTCTCACCTATTCTCCTTGTGAGAAGGCAATAGGTTTAGACAAGATGGAGATCCTTTTCTGAACTGAACCAGATTTGCCAAAAAACTTCTGGGAATGAATTTCTGCCCTCAGTTACCTGACCAGTTGGTAGAAGACAATTGGTCAGGTGACAGTTTAAAACCCAGGAAGGAGCAGCTTACAATAGTTGAATTATGGGGACAGGGAAGCCCTGTACTGTTCTCTTACCACTTTATCTCCATCTTCCTCTGTCAAGAGCTTCAGCATTAATTTCGACTGTACCCCTTCCTATTCCCAAAATATTTCCCCACTGGTATGAAATTTCCACTTCTTGAGCAACATTCACAACCAAACCCTGCTACTATTTCACCTGGGCTATTGTACAGTAATTTGCTCTCTGTTAGCCTTCCTGCTAAATCTACTAATCCACTATGTATCCGGTAATGATTCTCTCCTTCATTTTTTTCAAGATGTCCTATTACTGTTGTCCCTCCACTTGCTCCCTGGTGCATCTGATCTGATTCTAATCCCAACCCACTGCTGTCTCAGCCACTCTGCTCCTACCTATTTCAGACCCTTACCTCCCACTGCTCACTCCTCTCCCCAGCTTCCAAATGTTTCGCATCCAAATTCACTTTTGCATTTGTTCTCCCACACCCATTTCCCCAGAATGACTCCTCAATGAAGACAGTTATCTCACAAGAATCTTAAAAATAACATTTTGATATCCCTAACAACCTTTTGATGCCTGGTCAAGTTCCATCTCTCTAGGCATCAACTGTGGTCTAAAATGTACATGTACAGCAAATCTACAAATGTATATGTAAATGTATCAAATCAAGTAAGTATTACAATAGTTGGAAAAGGCAGAGATACTTCAATAAAAAAGAAGTGGTACTAAAAACAACAAAAATATGCTTAATGGGAGTTCATAGATGTAAAGCTTTTTCAAGGTGTATTAACTGACCCTTATTTATATATACTATATTTTCAATTTAGACATTATATTTTATCAAACATTATTACAACAAACCTACAGCTACTGTATGAAACACATCAGCTACTTCAGATGGCAGTTGCATTCACCATGGTTTTTCAGGTTACATTGATTGTAATTGGAAGAAAGCTTGCCACAGCACTTCACAGTTTTCTTTGTTGTAACAACCTCTGCACAACTCTTTCCCATTAGGACATTTTATGTTGCTTCTCGTGAGGGTCAGCTTCCAGAAATACTCTCCATGATCCATATCCGCAGGCATACACCACTCCCTGCAGTAATCGTGCTGGTAAGTTCAAAGCAAGAGGCAAACAAAGGAAGAAAATATGTTTCTTTTCCTATGACAATTTTTGTTAATTTTTACCCCCTGGTTATTAAACCTAGAAGGGAAATTTATATTTAATTAGAAAAACTGAATGAACTAGGTCATTTAACCTAATGTTTAACCTCTGTGTTTGAATATGCTGTATCCTACATTTCTTTTTTACCTGTACGTCTAAACTAGGTCATGCACACAAAGTGTTGGGATCATTGAACTGATTTGTTTAAAAATATTTTTAAAGAATTAGATTTATATTATTTTAGACAAAAGTAGATGAAATAGAAAACCGTGGCTGATTAGACTATATATTCTATAGAAATATTTTTCCATCTCTCAAGCGATAAGTACTAACCTGATTTGTTTTATTCTTTCCCATGCTTGTAGTACCCACTGGCCTTACTGACATTGTTCTTAGGGGACCTCTACAGCTTATTGAATTTTATGAGCTTCGTGCGATGGCTTTTTATTGGAATTTCAGTTCTTGGACTTATTTATCTTAGACATAAGCACCCTGAAATGCAACGTACTTTTAAGGTAATGTATCTGATCAAACATGTATAATTCTGCATAAATAGCTATGACACTTGAAAAGATCCAAAGCATTTGTAAATTGGAAAAGGAAATATAATTTAAGGGATTGCACTACTGAATAAAAAGGTTGTCTAATGAAATGCAACTGAGCTATATGATTTCAGAGCGTCTTTAGACAGTTTTCCAGTGTGCTTTATGATTTTACAAATCATATTTGGCATAACTTAGATTGTAATATGTTAATCTGATATGAACCTGTAAAAAAATGCATTTCCTATGAATTTACTATGCCTCTATTATTTTTATACGTAATCCTCCGAAATAAAAATAATAGTAATGTTGGAAAACAAATTGGCTAGATTTAAATCCTGTTTAGAAAACCAATGTGAGAAAAGGGTATTGCATGTGTAAAATACACAACATAACCACAACACAGAGTACAGATAAGGGGTAAAAGCTAAAACTGCAGTTAAGAAATTTGTGGAGTACGTCAGGAATCTGTAAGTGAACAACTAATGCTCTTCTTTAACATTATGTCAATGATTTGGATTCTGACATACAGTAGCAGGTAAACCAGTCAGCTTCATAGATGAACACATTAAGAGGATTGCCAAATTTTTTTTAAAAATTCAAGATAGTGCACAACCTTGACAGATGATATGTAATGAAGATAAGTGTGGTGTTGCATCCAGGTGGCAAAAGTTTGAAGGGGATATTTGGAGAAAAAAAACTGTTCTTGTAGTCAATTTCAGGTTCTAGACATCAGAAGAGTGGTGGAGTCAGTAAAGAAAATGGAACATTATGATATAATCTGTCCATTTTCTAACTGATGGTTCTAATTACGGGTCACAGGACCCTTGCCTATTGCCTATTCTGGCAAGCAACAGATGTACAGTAAGGCAGGGTACACCCTGGACAGGATGCCAGTCCATCACAGTACAGACAGACACAAACACAGAGAGGATCACACTCATACTAGGGCCACTTTTGACAGTGTGTTTAGAAGAGGCCTTGAACTATTAATATTTAAGAAGTCATTTCACTGAAATGTAAGAAGCAGAAATAATGACAAAAGGTAAGTGTACATTTAAAAGTAGAATAACTATTTTGACATTCTTCTGATTGCCATTTTGTTTATTTATTACTGTTTATATACTCTCAAACTCATTATCATTTAAAATAATTGCATTCATTTTTAATCTCATTATATTATTGATATCTGAAATACACAAGTGTATCTTTTGACTTCTAAATCATTACGCCATGACAGGTCTCTGAGTGTTAGGAAACCTTTTGATGGATCCCACACAATTAAAAAAAGCTGTGATATAATGAGGAAGCACATTCCTTATTGGTATTGGACAGTATGAAGTGTAAAAAGAGTTGTATACAGAGGCCCATATTTGATGTAACATTTCTTCAAATGTATAGTCTCTAGATATTCATGTTTTCTTAAAATAAATATGTAATAAATTAGCATAAATGTAGAACTAGTCAAATTTATATAACTGAAATATTTTAAAAGTACATTATGAAGTTTTCCTTGTCTTGGTGTGTTGTACTAAAATCAGACCAACCCAGTTTGTCACTGAAATAAACATAAAGAATCCCAGGGCCAAGAATGACGTAAATTATGTACATTAAGGTTATGTCTTAACACTTTAGGATAAATGTTGAAAATGACACAACATAATTTAAACCAACAAGAAATAAAATCTGAATTATATGTCTACATAAATATATATATATATTAATGTAAGCATTCTGAGAGAAATAAGTCGCCTCTAAGTACTGTACTACTGTATGTGAACAGAGTCGTGCAAGACATCGCAATAAGGTTAGAGTGTGAGTTTATTCCACGGAAGCCCTTTTTGGAGGGCAAAGCAGTGATACAGAATATATCTTTCATGCTATGCTCTAACACAAGCTTTTCTGAGGGTTTTTTAAATGTTAGAATATGCTTATATACTGTATAATATATACTTATATACTGTATAATTTTAAGAAGATATTTTAGGTTATAAAGAATCATATGAAAAGATAAGCTTCTTAAAACATTAAATATGTTATGGTGCATTAGATATTCTACAAATTTGCCTTTATTAACTTAAGAACTCTATGAAAAATGTGTTTTCCTATAAACATTTAATTACCTTAAATCAAATACTTTTCTAGCATACTCCAACTAACCTTTTCTTATTGTTCAATATTTTTCAGGTTCCTTTGTTTATTCCTGCATTTTTTTCCCTTACCTGCTTCTTCATGGTCTTTCTGTCACTGTATTCTGACCCCATAAATACTGGGATTGGATTTGCTATCACACTGACTGGTATTCCTGCTTACTACCTCTTCATTGTGTTCAACAAAAAGCCAAAATGGTTTCAAAGGATTTCAGGTAAGATTACATCTACTTAGTTAGTACTAAAAAATTACTACATTTTTTCAATGTAATTTTCTGAGTTGCTTTGTATTTTTTTAAAATAACATGGTCTACAATCTCCTGTTTCCCAATCAGTAATCATTTTCATGTTCTTCCCTTACAGATTCAATAACCAGGTTCTTACAGATCCTTCTAGAGGTGGTGCCACCTGAATAATCACTGAAATTATAAAATGACACATTGACGGTTAACCAGATTTGCCTTACTTAACATACACTGATATTTTGTTTAATACAGTAAAAATGTAACCATGCAGATATGTAAAAAAAGACTGGGGATGTATTTTTGTGAGGTATTGTTTAATATTTTAAAATTATATACTTTTAAATATATGTACTGTACATATTTTAATGATACAAGTTTTTCTTAAAAATATAGTGGTATCCATGATAAGGTAGTTTTTGAGTAAACCATGTGACAAGGGATAGGTATATTACATACTGTAAATGGTGCATCTCTGTACTTGTTCAAGACAGTACTGTATACTTGTTAAAGAGATTTGTTTTATGATTTCTAGGTGCCTGATACTTTTGTTTTAAATGTCTCTTGGATTACAAAATTGTAATTTCACTCTGAAGAGATATTCCCATTAAGCAATTAATATGCTCTTAGTTTTACAATTAACTGTATAGTTACACTTCTATTTAATAGGGAATATGAAATTCTATACAATGAATAGAAACAATCTTAACAATTAAAATAACTCCATTTCCCCATGTAATCTACTGTATAGCTTTTTTATAAAACTATCACTAAATGTTAAAACATTAAAAATGAAACAGAATGGAAATATACTGTATTTCGTTGACATAAATATGAGCTTTTCACTTGTAAGTACATTCAATTAACAAGAAGATACAGTAGCTACAGCAACATATAATTTTATGCCCTACTTAAATTACTAAAAAAAAAAGAAAAGCTCAATTTAGTTTAGTATTAATGCAATACTTTTGGACTTATATTTTGGGTTGGATGAAGTGAAATACATTCAAGTTGTTTCTGCTTTTTGCCCGTGCAACTAAATATGATAATATACCTGTAACAAATTTGCTCTAGCCAATGAAAGAGGTGACCTGTATCCAGCCCAAAGTATTTGCTTCATTTAATGATCATATACAGTTACTTGCAATAGTACAGTATATAGACGCATGCACAGAGTTGCTTTTATATTTTATTGCTTTAAAACTTACAGTCATGATACTTTGAAGTAGCAGTTAATATTATTTATATACTGTATATAATCTATTCCACACATCAAACCTAGAAAAAAAAAGAAAATCAATATGAAAGAAAGTAATAAATTCTTAAGTAACCAAACTCTTTGCTGTAGCAAATTAATCTATATGCATAATATTAGTTAAGTGAACCCTGTCTGTGTGTAATGATAACAGTTCACATGATTTAATAATACATACAGTTATCAATGTACAGTACTGTAAGGTACCTCAGTCAGGTAGTAAATTTGAAGGAAAATGTCAACCACAAAATCCAAGGAACTTTCAGAACAACTCAGGAATAATGTTCTATAAAACCACAGATCAGGAAAAGGGTATAAACACATTTTAAATACTCTTAATGTCTCTTTGAGCATAGCTAACCAATAAAGAATGGAATGAATGTCCATTGGTTAGTAAAATCTCAGTAACTCCACAAATGGGGCTTGTACAGAAATGCAGAAAAATATAGCAAATGCAGCAAAACACCTATGTAATACTGTAAAAATGTGGAAAAAAGGTTTTGAGGTCAGAAAAGATTACATTGGAAGTTTAGTGTGGTCTACATGCAAACCATTACATAATTGCATTGCAAAATCAACCTAATGCATCACTCAATTACCATACCTACTGTCAAGCATTGTGGTGGCAGCGTCAAATAAAAGCTCTACTTTTCATCAGAAGGGACTTGAAAGCTTGTCAAGAGTAACAGGAACATAGAGCTAATAACTGACAAATCTTTGAGGAACACTTTCAGACCTAAAACTAAGACAAAAATTCACCTTTCAGCAGGACAATGTCCCAAAGCTCAAGGTCAAAGCAACACTGAATGAGACACACTAAATATAGAATATGTGGAAATACTTGAAAACTGCTATATATAAGCAATTCCTAGAAAAACTTGAGAGATCTTGAGGAATTCTGTTAAGAATATTGGGAAATTATTACACAAAGCCAGTGCACAAAAGTTGGTAAAGACCCAAATCAAACCCAAAAAGACGTGCAGATATAATTGCTACCAAAGTGTTAGGAATTAGTAGTGAGGACCCTAAGCAGAAAACCAGGGTGATCCCCAGAGGTGTAGTTGATAGAACAATCCGAGGTCCGAAAGCCGAAGGTAGACAAGCCGGTGCAAAAGTACAAACCAGAAGCGAAGCCGTAAACCATGAGGAAGCCGAGAGTCAAAACCAGAACGAGAATCAAAGTACCAAAACCAAAAACCAGGAGACGTAGTCGAAAAACAAACCAGGATCAGGAAGCCAAAAACCAAGTAGTAAATAATCGCGAGAATCAAAGTAGCTCTAGCCAGGAAAAACCCTGATACTGAGCACAGGGGAGAGTGTGAAGCAGCTTTAAATAGGCTGGGGTAAATGGGCTAATTGGGAACAGTGTTGGAATGCGAGGTGGAATGCTGATTCCTCCGGGGAAAAATATGATACTATATGAATTGTCCAAATAATTTCGCAAGGCACTATATACTTATAGAAAAACATTTTAGTGGATATGAATGAACAAAACAAATGTTTGTAATGTACTTTTGAGTGTGCTGTCGATGTGGACTGGTCATCCTGAAAGACCAATGCACCTGCATTGAGTGAGGGGCATTTAAGCCCCACTGAAAACAAATATGTAAAGAAACCTTTTTTGAAGGCAGTGTTAGTTTTGAGTTTTAAACTTATTTGTAAAAAAGTGTTTTACATCAAGGTTCACATTTTGATATTCTTAAAAAAACTGCATGTTTAAGGCTTGGTGTGGACATGAGTGTTAACTGGAGGGGCTGTCACACAATAATGCAGGTATGAGAAATATCATCGTTTTCCAAAACGGAAAAAAACTTAAACAATTGTTCAAAGTAATGTTGTAAATGGGAATGACAACAATAAAAGTCAAGGATATCACATATTCTATTAACACAATTTGCCTATAAAAATAATAGAAGTGAATGCTCTCCTTTTACCTCTTACCATTAGTAGTGGGTCAGAGAAAAGTGCATAAATGTTAATTAGTACTGTATGTGATCACCAAGTGATGGAAGCACAAGCCATATAATTAACATGGCAGTCATGAAATCAAGGAGCTGACAAATGGAACGGCTCAAGCAGGGTGCTTAAGACTTGACATATCACCCAAGTGTAATTGGGATGAGATGTGGTGCTTTCAAAATCCACTACATTTTTTGTTGCTTTTTTTTTAATCCATGGAAAGTGTTAACCAGAATGGCCCGTTAAAACAGTCTAACCAAAAACACCTGGTCAAGGCCTGTCACAAAAATGACTCCTTGGGTTAGATACAATATGTTCTGCTGTCTCTGTTAAAAGACATCATCCACTATGATTCCCTCTTATGGCATTTAGATGCTAACATTTTACCTGTTTCTTTCAAGGACTTGAAATTAACATTGCAATAGCTATCTGTTTACATATTTGTAGTAAATGAGTTTCAGGGAGGTCTGCACACAGCTCTGTACTGATCACCAGATGATTCGGTGCCATCACAATTATTACTTACAGTACTTGTTGCTGGAATTGACCATGGACAAGCTTTTGCCAGTATCTATGAACTCCAAAACTGCTTATACCAATTTTGGATGTTGAAGTTCTATTAGAATGATTAGTCTCTCTCAAATCCGTTGATTTTAAAATTACCAGAATCATAAAAAAACTTATTTTTTACCATATTAAAAGTCACATTTTCACAAAATGTTTTACTTGAAGTGAGAGTTTTGTAATTTGAAGTGGAAGATCCTGAAATTTGTCATATTGTGTTATAGCACTCGTACGTCTTTTCACCCAAATGTATTTTTTACTGTATTTTAATGTATTGTTTTTCAATAGCCATATATTCAGTTCATTAAAAAATAAGAAACTGACTAAAATAAATAGACTGAAAATAAGAAAAATAAGAACATTCTGATCCTGAATGTCTTCAGGATGAGAGCTGACAATTACTGGATAAGATTATGTTGCATGAAAGGTTTGTTCATACAGATTTTTGAACTGATATATGGGTGCTCTGCGTTTTAATTTTATATATCTGCAAAAGTAGTACAATACAGTACATAGCACTTCTACAATAATAGTTGTATAAACCATGAGGCCAAGTTACGTATTGAGCATTGGGGTACCCCAGTCAGGATTAAAGACTGATGGAATAGAGAATGAAGCTAATAATACAAATTATATAAAAGCATGAAAACCTATTGGGTTAGGTAACGACTTTCACTGACTTTCTAGTCATTAATGTCCAAATGATGAAACTTCAATGAGATTTTGGATCAAGTGGGGTTCTGACTGACAGTCTTACAAATAAATATTAGGATGTCAAATCCCTAAAAGTACATAAATACGACTTTTTGCTTGTAACAAAACATCATTGCTTTAATGCTATTAAATAAGACATATAAGAATGTGTTCAAATCATATTCACCATTCTCTGTTGTCAAGTTGTTTATTATTTTTGTATTGATTAAAAAAAACATTGTAGGTGTTTTCAAGCAGAAAGATAGATTCAAATAAATGCAGTTTTTGGTTGGATATTAAATCCAGGTTCCAGTTTGAAAATTTCATCCAGAAAGGAAAATGTAAGGTGTGTACCTGATTATCTGGTGCAAACGTGAAGCACTCTGTTAAAACTGATATTTTAAAAAGAACAGTCCTTGCACTCTGGCTTGCTGTCTTCATTGAGGTATATCTACATAGTGTTTAGCCTGAAATATGAGAAATATTAGATCAGTCAGCATCTAATATATAAGTCAGCATTTTATCTGAAATGGATTTCTCAGAATCTAAAAGTACAACACCCATATAAAAACACTTTAAATTGCTCAATTACCAAGTAATTGCTCAATTACTTGATCATAATCTTTAGCTACACAACTGTTTATTTGGGGATAGCCTTTGACAAAACAACAAGTGTTAGGAAACAAATACAGCATGAAAACAAATACAATATATAATTTGTAGTTAGTTTGGACGTGTGCTAAAAATACTGTTATGATAATAGAAGGATAAATAGTTTGTATGTTTTATGTTTAATGCTGATACCTAACTAGAGTCAAAATAAGAATCACCTTGTCTGGCTTGTTCATTTTTCAGGTAAAATCCCACTTTCCACCCAGAAACATGGAAATGAAGAGAAATAGATTAAGCCAAATAAACATTTTTTGTGCAGTTTTCTTGTAAAACACTCATGGAAAATGTAATTATCATACACTGTAAACATTTCCCTTAATAAATCTCAGAAAGCAATCCAAAATTACCAGGGTAGAGGGCATTTTACACAATGTTTAAAGGAAGGTGTTAAGCAGATACAGAGTGTCTGTTTCCTGTTTGTTTAATAATTTTTGTTTTACTTCTCTTATCCACTGTAAGAATAAGCTCTTCATACCTCTGCATTCCTCATCTATACTACACACTGTCAGCAAGCCAGCTTGTCTTTTGACATTTTAAGTGGCCTGTCTCCAGTCTGCTATACCCCCTCTGGGATCATAACTCTCTCATTTTGTTATCGTTTCAGAAAAGTCTCAGACTCCTCCATCTGCAGGTCTTTCCAAGGCTCTTCTCTCAGACACACAGATCTCTTGATGCTTGTCAGACTCTTCAAACCCAGGCATTGGAATATTCATATACAATCCAGTTCACTGCAGGGCAGCTAGCTCTCTCTCTCAATTCATACATCTTCACTCTTATTACTCCTCTCTTAAACTCTTTCACATTCTCTCTTCATTTTCTTTATTTCCCGTATCGTGACTAGAGAAGCATCTCTATAACAAACACATGTGTCCTTGACATACAGTAGACAGTTTGTTGTTCTTATTTTCTCTCACAGACTTCCGTCCTGTCTGCATCTTTTAAGACACAGAGACTTGAGATTTGAAACCCAACCTTCCACCTGTAGGGAGAAGGTGCTATCTTGCCAGGAGATACCATACTCTTTGAAGTCCTAACACCTCCATGCAGCTCTCATTCAGCAACCTAACCTAGTTCACCATTAAGCCTTATGCGTGAGCTACCATGCATGTCTGTCCAGAAACTGTATCCAGAAACCCTTTTAAGCTAAAATATATCTCCCAAAATGTTACCTTATCTTTCATTCTCTCTCCTTCTCTGTTGGAGCCTAGATTTTCTTCCCAACTTGTTTTATAAACTTCTTAATTAACCCTTTAGAAGCAGCAGATTCCACACAGAATCACCAATGATGACAGCTCTTTTCCCTTATGTGCAATCCCTCTACTACTGAGTGCCAAAGACTCACTCAGACCAGCTGTGCTTCATTTTCCAGCTTTTCTAAATTAATAGGCAGCCATTGTAGCTCAAGGCCACACCACTGGGCCTGGGCTATAAGCCAAGATGGTGGCTTCCTAACAGAGCCAACTCTCCCTACAACACATTCACATTTTGTTTCAAACCTGATAGGTGAATAGAATTAAGTTTTTGGCAAATTCATGTGTCAACTCACTAAATGAAAAAAAAAGATGATTAATAAAATCACCCAGCTCATATCACCATAACTAAGAACCAGTAGTAGTTTAACATTTTTATAAGTCTGTGACAGAGACATTCCTTCTACAATTCCTATACAATCTGGATTGGGTAATGTCATATGTTATGAAATATTTATCATCTCAATATTACTAACCAACATACTGTATCTGTATGCTTTTGTATCCAGTATAGATTAAAAATAAAGAACATTTTATGTATAAAGTCATAAACTATAACAGCTTTATTGAGCACAGGATACAAAAGCATAAAGATATGTGGTGCTGGTGAAATTATGTTAAAGAAAAGATGTACCTGCTTTGACAAATAAATGATTATATTAAACAACAATATAAGTACTGTAGGTGACTATTACTCAGCCCATCCTGTTGGTTAATATAATAAAGAATAAGAAAATGACTTACCAATGTATTCCGAAGACCAACCAATTTTGTTTCTTTAAATATGTTTTCTAAGTCCCAAATGCACTTCCTATTAATTGTGTCATTGGGAATTCTAATTTCTGTTTTCATCAGCTTTTATACTGGATATTTGATGTACATTACATGGCCTACCCTGTGTGGTAGAGGTAATGTTGAAATATGGCAACATTAGGGTTAAGCTAAAAGCTCAAGAGCAACAGTTTCTAGGCATTGTTTAAGGAAAGAAAAACATGCCTGCTCATATGAAAAGACAGATAAAAGGATGAAAGTGTAGTTTGTCATTCATGAAATACAATTGGCCCCATTAGTGATAGTTCGAAGGAAATCAAATCACCATAGGTCTGCATTTCCCAGGGTGATGGATGAGTTCACAAGAAGTTGTAAGATTACTTTTAATGTGTGCTTCAGGCATACAAAGCCAACAAAACAAACACTTTGTGCTTTGAAAACCAATTGTAAACTGAGGCCAGACAATCAGCTGCATATTCGCCGAAAATATGTACAGTCTCTAGAGTTTGGTACATAATGGAAGAGAAGGAAACTGCTATCCATTCTTAGCCAAAAACAAAATTAGTCTTTGACTGCAATGGGAAACAATCTGCCTTCCAAGATTTCTTCTGCATTGTTAAAACTGTTTTTCAGTGCTCTCAGACAAAAATCGCAAGGAACCATCAAACACAGGAATTGCAATTAAATAATTCATGTTCTTTGTCAGATTGTGGGGTGAGGGGCACAATTCAGGGTTTTCTCTGGTTACAAATGGTATCTTGCTAGGAGTTATAGATTCTTCACTAGACTTGAAAAAGAACAAATGCATATCTACCCTATTATTCATTTGTTAAATACATATAACATCTTTATGGATAGCTTCAGTTCACATTAGCTGCATGCTAAGCCAAGGCATAATGCCAGAAATTGAACTCATTGAACATATGTAAAAAACATATACTGAGCAGTTGGAAAGTATTCCAGTTAACTGGCTTCTCACGATCCTATCACGCACATTCAGTGCCAAGAATGGACTGGCTTTTACAGACCCAGGATCTTGTCCAAAAAATGTGCTAGTAAATTGTTTCCTTTTTAGTCCATTGCATCGCAAGGACCCTGTTATAAAAGGGTTGTCTGGCTCCAGTATATATAAGCAATGTTCTTTTTTTTTTTTTCAAAAATTACATTTCTCTGCAATTAGGTTGTTGAGAAAATGGGAAGTTGTGAGTGATGAATAACTGTCATACAAAACTAACACATAGTGTTTGACACATCTGTTATTTGAAAAGTGTATAAAGATTTGTCCATGACTGTAATTACATTTTTGATTCTGTAGAACTTGTTAACTTAAGCAATGCTCCTGTGGTTTATAATGCCACAGGAAGGATTTTTTTTTGTAATTTGGTGCTGATAATGCATTACCTTATGCTTGTGTTTGGCTTGGGGTTGTGTTCTTGTTTTTTTAGCACTGCTGTTATACATGGCCATTCATCAAAACAACAACCGTGACTGACACAGGTGCGGTTTCTTAAAGAGAAGGCTAGTTGCTACTGATTGGACAGCATTTTTCACTGTCCACTAATTGCTGATTATACTCTGCAAAGCAACATACCTCAGCTCTGTGCAGTAACTGCTCTAATTGCTACATTTGGATGGGTCATAATTTAAAACACACAGATGTGACACTCATTGGCATGCTCCTGTTTTTCACAGACTCTTATCAAAACTGACCCCTACAGCTTTGTTTTTAATATAAGGCCCATGAACTTTTCAATCACATTTCAGTGAAAAGAGGAGACCTTGGGTCATCTACTTGAACTTTCCAAAATGCTGCACTTTTCAATTGTTCCAGTGTAGTGCATCAGACAGTAACATTAGTTACATAATGTTTGTTGTGTGGAACACTGTACTTAAAGACATCTGTGCCACATCTCCAGTGTATCCTAATGAAATAGTATGTTTTTAATTTCTACCTGACTTTTAATAAATATGTATAACATTGAAGGATGGTGATTTCCACAACTCAGATAAATCTAGTAAGTGGTGATCTGTCTTATTCTTATGAACTTGTCCAAAATATATACATGTTTAGTGAACATTAAATAAAAAGAGTATCTTAGAATTATTCAGCCTTTTGAGTCATTAGCCTAGAAAGGCTTTATTAGCCTGTTGAGTTACATTATTAAGCAAATGTATGTGTTTTTAAGTATCAAAATTGTACTTTTATCATCTGCACAGTTTTATCTCATTAGAGCCTGGAGGGTTTATCTTCTTTTTTATCGTAACAAGAATAAAGCTTCTAGGAACATTGGCCCTGGTATGAGTGGGTGCCTGTCTGTTTGTGTGTGTGCCCTGTGATTGACCGGTGTCCTGTACAGAGTGCACGCTGCCTAGTGTCTTGCTTGCTGCTTGCTGAGATACTGTAGGCTTCAGCTCCCCCACAACCCTATATTGAATAAAGCACTCCAATACATTTATAACATGTGCACTATTGTATACTACTTTGAGTTTAATTAAATGCTAATAAATACAATTATGTTATTTATTATTATAATAAATCCAGGGTGTACCCTGCCTTGCACTCATTGCCTGCTGAGTAGGCATTTTGGATTCTATATTTAATAGAATAGTAAAGATAAGATATGATTGAAACATATCTGTATATGCCAATAATCCTATTTTGATAGCTATAGCTGTACTGTTGTTTATGACTTCAGGAGAGACTTCTGGAGTACACCACATTGCATTACCTGAATAAAGGTCACAGAGTTCTATTAAAATAAAAGTTCCTGTTGAGTAATGAATATTCATGAAGAAACATACATTATGGTTAATGAAGATGCTCAAAGTGTCATTACTAAAAAAATGCTTGATATGCCTAATGTACAAAATGCTGCAAGTCTATTCATTTATCAGGTTCAGTGGTGTTAATCAGTTTTAGGTCCCTTCATTTTGCAAATCGGGCCAATTGTTATCTCAGCTACTCTATGTGCTGCATACTAATGACAGTTTCTAATAGAATGTGCTTGAAGTGATTCACTCCGCATTGCCAAATTTTCTTTTGCAGAAACCTCAGCATCAGTCATCTTAATTTTGGTAGTGATGTTTTCAATTTCTGCACTCTCTCAGCAGAAAATTACTATAAGCAATCAACCCAACATGTATTTAATTTGTACTGTACAATATCAAACTTTTAACCAAATTTATCAATAGCCATAAGCTTAATAAAAAAATAAAGAACTGAGTTCAGGTAGGTAACAGCATACGGTATGGTACAAAATGTTACACATGAGTATGGGCCAGTTTTCCCCTCTTGCTACTCACATGCTACTTGCAGTTAAATTCAGAAGAAAATTCATTTGTCATGTGAATTAAAAGCGTAAACATCACCTGGATATTCCAAATAAGAATTGCTGTCCTTCTATCATTCACATTATGAGAACCATAAAGTTTCCACTTACTACATTACTTTGCAGTGTGTGTTATTTGTGATGAACATTTCTTTTCACCATGGTCCAAATCCAAGTGCTCCTACCACTTCTTCACAAGGTAAGATCTTGCTTCACAAGGTAAGAGATGCTTCCAAATGAAATTATGCTGGTTGGTGAATAAGACATTTCTCACCATCATTTGGGCCTCATTGTCATCACTGACGGTTTTTATCTCAGTGCGGCTTCATTATTGGGGCAAACACAGAAGAGGTCAGTGGTGAGAGATCTGGATTGTAAGTCAGGCAAAGCCTCCAAAAGCTTCTCAATGCATTGTACTGTTGCCAAAAACCTTGTGTTGGAGAAGGAAGAATAACTCAGATTGCCATACCTTTGTTGCTCTGTATCTAACCACATACTCTGTAAATGTAAGGATTTTTATGTTATAATTAAATCAAAGTAAAAATTCCATAAGAAACATTTATACTGTGTAATATTTCAAATGCTTTTATCCTCAACAAGCAACAGTAGCCAGATTCTAGATTAGTCTGACAGCACCCAAAATGTTTTTTTGTGTGTGTAACCAAAATAATTGAAAGCACCTAACACACTTAACACACTGGCACACACTGTAAACACATGAGAAAGAAGTCATGTTGGTTGGAGGTTGGACTAAGTCAGGACAATTTCTCTCGCTGTCTGCAGTACTCTGGGTCAGCAATTTCTTACCTGGCAAGATATTATAACCAAACATGTCAGTCAGTGATAAAGACCACAATCCATGATGCCTTGCCACAACATGGGGATGGCCTAGTGTGATGTTGAAGACGGGAGAGTCAAGAAGCTACAAAACACCACAAAAAAAAAAGTGATTAATAGCAACATGCCTGCAAAGCGGTGATCATTTTTTTGGACCTACCTAATTTCTAATCTGTCTACTTTCTAACAAGACTATGTACAGTATGTCCTTAAGTACGTTGCTCATAAAACAATACCTTTTACAATATAAGAATGTAACATTTTTGCAGTTGGATACTCTACACATGAGTCCAATTAACATGTATGGTCTGGGATAATGTATGGTATCTACAGCTCATATACCAAAAAATACTTGTCCATGCTTGTCCAGGTTTTTTGAGAGAAAGGGGACAGAATTCAACAAGACAATTCCTGAAAACTGGAACGATGCATGTGTCTTGGATGTAACACGTATATTGCTTCCAACAGTGACCACACATTTTACTAGCCTATGTCTTTCACAGTAAACCCTGTTGATGACAAATGTTAATCTACATAATGACTTTACATGTGTCCTACCGTGGCATGTCTGTTTAACGCAATGCCTATGCACCTGCTATAAAAATGTCTGCTTACTGAAGCATCAGAAACTGGGAAACTCACAAAAGCACATTATAAGATTTGTTTTTAAAAATAACAAATGACAGGCTGTTATGTAGGTTTTTCTGGCATTTAAAAAAGCAGTAAAAAATGATTTAGGTGAACCGTCTGAACTTGCCATACAAATCATCATCATACACTACACTGTACCCCTTTCAACTGTGTAATGCTGGATGCTTTTGAAAGCTCGCAGTTGGTAAAGTGTTTGAGGCTGACGTGAAGAGGTTTCTGACACTCAGCTTCTTGTCTCATAAACTAAATGGGGACATCCCTTTCTTTTAACAGGAACCACAGGTTATTCAATTATCGACTCAAAGTTTACAGTACTGTATCTTATTAAGACGTGCTTAGTAGGTATATTAGCATAATTACCAGATAATAACTGTCAGATAAAGGAGTGAAAGAGAAAAACACTTCACCACCAGACAGGCTGTCTCCCAAACTAAAATGTCTTGTAATCTTGTTTTAACTTACCTTTGCTTGTAGAAAATTAAATTATATTCCTGTCAAAAAAAAGATATCTACAGTACAATACTGTGAAAATTAAACCCCTTAATAGACTTATCTCTATATTTTTGGTGGTCTGCTGGTATACAACAGGTAACCAAAGAGGGCTAATGTTTGAACAAAGAATTGGACCAGAGCAGTGCATGATATGTTATGGAATTTAAGACCAGATTTAATACCAAGATACCTACAGTATGAACAACTAAAAATGAAAAGGAAAAAAAATCAATCTAAACGTGCAGTATGACAAACCCTAAAGAGTAGTTTCTCTGATAAATTCACCTCTATATTCCAATCAAGATTCCATAGGTTCAGTTTGTGCCCTGTCCAGTATATATTGACATTCTTTCAACATCAGCACACAGAAATCAAATGAATGTAATGTATGCAGTACCGCTGGAGAAAACCCTCCCCACAGATAAGACTTAGGTGAGCTACTGTATGTGGTCAGTCTCTGTCAATAAAAAAAATATCATGTTTAAATTTGAAAATAACTCAGCATAACATCTTTTTACTCTCCTTCACCGTATTCAGGATAAGCCACATAATACTGGATTAAATATCTTGTTTTCGTTTGTTCAGTTATGATTCTGCTGATTATACTGCAAAATTCCTGAGGGTCAAGAACCTTGCAGATTCTTCTGAATAATTAGTTCTTTATTCTAACACTAGAGGGAGCCATAATGCAAATCAACTATTGAAATGGAGATGAAGATTAATTTAAATACTCAGAGATGTGACATTTTATTTTATTTTTATTTTTAACGAAAAATGTTGTAAGCTTCTAATAATTTGAAAGAACACTAAAAGAAAGAAAAAAAATTCAGCAGTTCGGTTCTTATTAAACAATTTAAGAAGAGTTATTAGAAGAGAAAAAAATATAAATTATTATAGGGGCATAAAGCAATAAGCTAAAAAGGTTGTGGGTGTTAATTAAGTGCAAAAATGGATTGTGAAGCCTACTGGCTTTGCCCATGCCTTAAGGTTGTTCTAAATAAAAGTCTCTTCTCATTATCTTTTTTGCTTGTTTGCAGCCCATCTGCTTACTGTTTTTTTTTGACGTTTTATCTCAATTTAATGTGCTGAGATAATCATCCTATTGTAATCGATCTGTATTTAAAAGTCAGAAGAATATGTTAGCTATAATCATCTGACAGGCTTCAATTTAACAACTTTATTGTTGCTTATTTTTATAATCAAAGATTTTACAAAATAACTGCAATTGACTCCAAAGGCACAACACCATATGCTATACTATGACCCTTTCCAATTAAGGCACCATGAATGAATCTGTTTCAGCAAGAAAGCATTAGACTTTGTGAATGGAATAACATAAAAATCAGATCAGTAAAGGCCACAGATAGAGAAAGGATGAATAATAGTAACACCTGAGAACAAAACAGTGCCAGGTATAATGTTTGAAGTTAAGACCTGTCAAGTTTGAAAATGAATCACCTACAGTATCACCCATGAAATTCATATTACATTTAATCCAACAAGGCAACCTTGGAAAAGTCATGAATTTGATTCTTATTTATAAAACAAGATGTAAAAATTAAGCAGTTTTGCTTAAACACAGTCATAATTCATATACACATTATAAATAATGTACATGCTTCTATGAAGAACCATAGAAATAATGTATGGCACCTACATGCTGGAAAGTTAAATATGTTCTATATCATAATCATCCAGATATGAGTCTTCCTGTCTTTTCCTTAAGGAAACCAATGCTGATTTAAAGGATACCAGGTAAATTTAGATAAATACTTCTCTTCTGTTGGTCACTATATATTTTCATGAAGGCAGTAAGAATTTATGAGGTTTTAAAAATAAAAGCTAAATGTTCAAACCTTTCGTTAAAGCCACGTAATAAACCTTTATGCTGAGATAAAAATATCGAGACTTAAACTTAAAACTCAAACTAACTCTTTCAAAAGATACTTGTGCAACCTTCAGAAATCTGCAGCAGGCACAAAAACATAGTTATAGTCAAAATGCTCTAAGGTAAAGAACCAACTGACCTTCAACAGGAAATTGCTGCTGGTGACTTATAAGAAGTATGAGAGTGAGAAAAATTTCTGATGACTTGGGCATACTCAAGTCAACTATGGATAATGTAATTCAGCATTACAGGACAACAGGACAATCTGAACCACTGCCAGAAGGCTCAAGTACCATCCTATTCAAAAACTCTGAAGGTGCAATATTCCAAAAGAAACATTTTCTTTGGAATATTGTCAGAAATGTACTTACTGTACTAAACCTAGTTATTCATCATTACACTTATCTTTTTTTCATACAAAACCTATTAATACTAAACTAAATCTGCTATTTCCAGTACCTGTCACATGTACTGCACAAATTCCAATGATATGGTAGTAAAAGGAAGGCATGGGAGCATAGCAATTAACACTGCTGCCTTGGCCTCTGTATGGAGTTTATATTATTATACTGTATATAGTATGCATATGCATATTCTTCCCATGTCTGTGTATGTTTTCTCCAAATGTTTCCCATTCCTCCCAAAATCCAGAAATGTAGAATCAAGGTTCATTAAATTCCGATTAGTATCTAAATCATTGAAATCCCCTGCATGTGCCCGTGAGTAAATGTTTGTACCATTGGATGGACTGGCATCCCATGCTGGTTGTAGCCCTGTCTTTTACCCTGAGCCTTGCCAGGTTAGGCTCCACTCAACATGACTATCTAAAGACTGAAAATAGATGGGTCTTACAAAAAAATTAAAAAAAAACAACAATAAAATAATCCCTGCAAACTGTCACTGTAGGTTTTTACACTTTAAAATTATTATGAATGAGGCTCTTGCATAACTATTATCACTATCCTTATAGAAACACAGGCGGTCAAATGTATTTAATAAAAAATAGAACTGTTTCCTTCTGAGTTAATATATTCTTACATAACACCGTAAATGTTATTTTCTGCTATTTGAATTGATTCATAGGGAACTATTACCCTAGACAGGACCCTTCGTGATTTACGTTTCATTTGTCTCTTTACACACTAACTTTAGTCACACTGTATTCAATATACAGGTATATGTTGTCTGCTTTTTATAGAACAGATTATGTATCTGAAAGAATACCCATTGATTGCCAGTGTCAGTGATGTTGACAGTCCGAAAATACAACTACAGTATGATGGAAGTTAAAAGCACTGGTGTTATTTTTGACCATTTGCTTTTTGTTTTCTTAAATGTGCATTATGAAAATTACTAAAGAATCTTTCTTCCACCTATGTAATATTCAATATTGTATATATGACATTAAGACTTTTGTTCTGCTTGTCATTCCTTTATTTCATTAAGATTAGACTAATAGTACTGTCCACTTACTGGAGTATCTTCTAGGGCACTAAACAGGACTCTTTTAGCCAATTGCAATGAACTGAAAGCTGTTACATCACAGCTATTTGAGACTAAGAGCAGCAGTTACAGACAAGCAGGAATCCAATTGCAAGGACTCAGAAATCTTTGGTAACTGGCAGGGAAATCAAAGGTTGGAGGTGTTTGGGACCCACCGGAGACAGTCAAAAATGAACGGAGATGAAATGAAGTTATGGTAGATGGGAAAGGTGCAGAAAGATGGACAGTTGTGGAAGCAGACACTGCTGGAGTGGAGCTGTTCTGGGCTTTGGTGTGCTAGGGAATCATCAGGGTGCAGATTGTCAGATTCCAGGTTTCAGGCTTCAGGCTTGTGTCTCACAGGTCAGCAGTGAACTAAGGACTGCTTGGAGTACCTCAATGTCAGAGCATCGTTCCAGCGGCTGTTCGGGGATTATAAATGGACATTAATTGAAGGATTGACTGGCAGACTGATGGGATTATTGGTAGAGAGAGGGGGAAACAGATAAATGATCCAAGTTTGTTCTAAGAACCCAGGGCAAATGTCATCGCTTGTGAGAATGTTACCATGTCCTGGGATAACTGAGGACTGCAAGCTACCACCTTCCCAGGTGTGACTAAAGCAGCATAATAACAGGAAATGATGCATTTGACACATCATGTCCAGAATTCAGCAGCACATGCACTAATCAAAAACAAAATGAAAAAAGTGTATTCTTCTTATTATTATTTTTTATTATTACCAGCCATGTTCTAAAACTCTGAGAAAATTGAAAATTAAAATGTATATTTAAAATACTGCAATGGACTGTATGTATCTTACCTTGTGCCCATTGCTTGCTAGGATAGGCAAGCTCTCCTTTGACTGTGGATTAGATAAAGGGATTATAAAGTATATGGACGGATATGGAAAATAATTTAAAACTAATTTTAATATTACATTTGTATTTAGAAATTTCATTTTCTTTAATCACATCCTTAGCATCCAATATTGTTTAGCATTAGTCTAATTCTCTGTGAGCATTCAAACCAGAAAAAAACAGTGAGGTTTGTGTTTTAAGATACAGAACTATTATTTAATTTGTACACTTACGGTAGATATTTGGCTCTGAGAAGAATAGAATAGAACTTAGAAAATGTGTTCTGTATAAATATACATGTTTTGGCAGTTTTAGTATTTTAGTTTTTAGTTTAAACTAGATTTAGATTTAATTTGTGCTGCTTTCTTATTTTTTACATAGAACAAACCATTTTGGCAATAGGTCATGTTAAACTATTAGGAAGACCAGCATTATGAGTAAAATTAAGACTGTACAGCTATGACCAGCTCCTTATTAATAATATTCTAATTATAGTGCATTGCTTATTTGCTTATTAGGAACAAGTAATAGGTTTATTCCATGCTGAAAAGAGAAGAAAGAAAACACAACGTTTTGTGTTTTCTTTCTTCTCTTTTCAGCATGGAATAAACCTATTACTTGTTCCTTTGCAGCCTACGCATGCTGATGCAGCTACCCACCCGAACTACTTATTTGCTTATTTATTGTAATCTTCTATAAGTAAATATAAATATTCCATTCCACTTTGTGTTCTGAGGTTATTAGAGTCAACTTAAAAAATTCACAAGTGAACCTTTTAAGGCTGATTGTCAGTTACCTTATGATTGCTGTATGTTATAATGCAATAATTAAATACACCCAATAAAAGGAAAACACAGTATTTTTGGTATTTTTTGTGTTATGGTTAAAAAGTGTAAAAGTATAGGCTTCTTTCTCATATCCTGGCAAATAGGTCTGCTGGAAAATGAGTATGTTAGCTTCATGTGCTTCCGTACATACATTTTTGTAAATAGCCACCAATAAGTGTTATCTCTCACAAACTGACAGTGATGAGAACAAGATACAATGATTCATATAATTTCAGAATGGTATCATGTAAGAATGATATAAGATCATTAACTCATCATTAATTCATAAAAAATGTTAGGCTTTTTGCAGGTGCAAAAAGGAAATGCCAAATTTGCATTAAAGTTTGGACAGATCATTCACTTACAATCAGCTCTCCCGAGCTCCAATTCCAAAGGAAAATCCAGAATTTAAGGTCACCAAAATCTCAAAGAAATGAAATATATTAATCAATTATCTTTTGCTGCTCTTCATACTGAACAAATTATACTAATTGTACTGTAGTATCTGCACTCATGATAATTATGAAAGATTAAGTTTGACAAGACATACAGTAATTCAATGGAATTTACTGCGACTGAAATTAAACCAAATGAAGAGTAAATCTCATAGTTCTGTTATGTTGGGCATTCTTTATGTCTAAACTTGATGCATTCGTTGTGGAAGAGAGCTAAATGATTATGCATATGTTTTTCACATTCAGTAAATGCATTTCTGGAAAATTTCACAGGAGTCCAGAAACAGAGCATTTTTTTTACTGAAGAGGACAGGTAAAGTCCTCAAAAACTAAAGAGAATAAAATGAATTACAGTACATTGATTGCATAAGAATTTAGACCTATGAAAAGAATATTTTGTGCAAGCACTTTGACAGCACTAACTACGTCTCTACCAGCTTAGCACACTGGCATGATGTATTTTTTTGCCCTTTCTTCTTGGCAGATTTTATCAACCTCTCTGAAGCTGCTTTGGGATTGGGCAGCTGTTTTCAAGTCTGTCAGCAGATTTTCAATAGGGCTTAAGTCAGGACTTTAACAAGTCTACTCAAGATCATTTAATTGGTATTCTTCAGTGTATTGTAGCTTTCGTCTTGTTAAACTATTAGATCATTTTCCTGCTGAAAGGTCGATTTTTGTCCCAGGTTTAGATCTGATGCAGGTTCTCCTCTACGTTTTATCAGTACTTTGCTCCACCTAAGTTCCGATCACTCTTCATGCCTTTCCAATCTTCCCAGTCCCCGATGATGAAAAGCAGAACTACTGTATAACATAAAGCTGCCACCACCATGCTTAGAATGAGCAATGCTGTTAACTAAGTGATGCCCAGTGATGGGTTTGCTTTAGATATAAAGCTTTCCATTTAGATCACAAAAGGTTTAGTTTTGACTTGACAGAACACAAAACATTTTGCCACATGTTTGTAGTATCATTGCATTAGGTACTCTGAATCCCTATGTGGAATTTGAGGTGTTTTTTTTCTAGCACATAAGGATAAAATCAAAACAAATGCAAATGCAAATTGCTTTTTTGCAATAGAAAAGAACCATGTAGAATGACTGCACTAACCTTAAGTATTGAGTGCAACAGTCTGAGGCAGCAGGGTGGATCCAAGTGTGGGTGAGGACAGATGAACAGGCTGTAGAAAGCAGGCAGTCAAGTCGGTGAAACAATCAGTTTCAAAGACAATCAGTGAAGCTCAGTGTGAAGCCGTAATCAAACACAAAGCAGTGTTACAAGTTGAGAGGTAACAGGGCGAAGGGTGACCCACAGGAGTAGTTAACGAAGCAAGCCAGGTTCGTAACACAGAAGACAGTCCAAAGCAGGGTTGAAGTAGGCTGGGTAGTAACTAGAAAAGGCAGACAAAGCAAAGTGGGTGATCCAGAGATGCAGTAGGAATAAAGCGTAGAATGAGACTGGTGAAAACAATTAAGAAAACACAAATTAAAACACTGTAATGCTGAGTCAAGATATGAGACTTTATGACTGAATGGACCAATACTGTCAAGGCTGGACTTAAATACCCGTCTGGTTAAAGGTAAGTGATAGATTAGTTGCACACAAGTGGAATTGATCTCTGGCCATATCGTGTCATCATGGCAACTGACTGATTGACGGGTTGAGTAGAGGCGGGACTGGTTGCCATGGTGTTTCAGGTGAGCAAACCAGTGCTACCATAGGAGAAAGTATAAAAAAACAGTTCAATTACAAGTCAAGGGTGACATGGAAGCTGCCTTACATGCTAGGGCCCCAGATTAAATTCTGGTCCTGGTGCTATCTGTATCCAGTTTGTATATTTTTCCTGCGTTCACATGGGTTTTTGCTGGGTTCGCCGGATTCCTCCAACAGTCCAAAGGTATACTGGTAGCTACTGTATATATAAAGAGGTTAGAAAATGGAAGCATGGATAACTAGTCAAGGACTAGCATATGCTTAGTGACACAGTTCTCTAAATGCATATTTTTTTAATCCTACTGCTGTCAGGTTCCTAACCTCAGTCTTAATTAAAAGGAGAAAGGTTGAGTATATTCCTCTTGGTACAATTAGAGCATTATAAATTGTGTGCTAGGAAATTTAATTCACTGCTTCTGATGTCGGTTGCCTGGCAAAACCGTATTGCTGACCAGGCCAGCTAAGAATGAAATCTGCCAAATTCTTTATTTGTTTTTTTTTCTGTTGTCTTCTATTAAAGGAGAAAAATTCACAATGTAAAAAAAAATATTTAAAATAGTCAAAAGAAATTAAGAGATATTTCTTAGATATTTTAGACACAGAAAGGCACACTTTGTGTTATTTAATGACCAGCAGATTATATAGTCTTCTTGATAAATTAATTTTAAAATATGTTACTGTATGCAGTTCATTGGCATCCCTCAGATGAAACCCCATACAGACCTCCTGCTATTACACTTCATTGAATTCTCACTTCCTCTTCAGTGCATCACTAACATTTCTTCTTCACTGTCTTGGACATAGAGTATTGCCTTTCATTTTTTTCAGAGGAGGCTTGTTTAAGTTAGGTTTAAGGTCATTTTCATTTCACATTTGCCATTAGAGTAAAAGGTCAATTCACTTGAGGTTAAACAGTTCCATACTACATCGTTTCCATTGTGTGGTCCTTTTATGAAGTTTAAATTGAACTTGCCTTTAGACATACAGAGCTGGATGCTTTATACTGTACATATGGCATACTATGTCAGAAGCAGCAGCTTAACTTGGAACATACTGTGAAAAAATATAAAATATGTCTATTTTTTTGTCCATATATTACATTATTTTAAGTTTAAAAAGCTTTTTAAGCCCATTACTATTATAATAGTATTTAAACTGAAATTCAGAATGAAGTAAGCAACTGTTTTCGTTACTAAGAATCTAATCTAAACAAAAAGACCAAAAACAATGAAAATGTATGATTAAATAGTAAATTCTATTATTAAATAAATATGTGCTAAGCCTGTCTAAAAACAGTATCTGAAACTGCATGGACAAAATAGTGTAAGGGTTACAGTAACCAAAAACTTTGGAGTAGATGCAAACGTCAGTACATTTTCTTTTATCTTATTTTGTTGTCTTTCCTTTTTCCTTTAGTTGTGTGATTCATTCTTTTAAAATTTGGATCATAGTTTTTTGTGAAATTTAACTAAACAAAATGAAAAGGTTTGGCTCCTGAACAACCAAAATGGCACATTTTTTAACTTCTTTTACATTTGCAACATATACACATAACAGAAATACCAAGTTCTGCAGGTTTGTATCCACATTGAATCAAAGCACATCTCAGTAGAATAGTATAACTTTGTTCTGCAATAGTCTATTTCTCAATTTTCTGCTCTCTGTCAGACTGATAGATGAGTTCAAACAAGGCACTAACACAAGAGCTTATTAGGCTTTCTACAGCAGATAAATGAACTTGTCCTAGAGGTTTGGGCTAAAGAGAAACCTCCCTAAGAGACCAGTGTTTTATCAAGGTATAAAAAAATAATAGCACATAATCTAAGGTCAAAGCCAGCCATTCTGAGAGGTTCTAGCAGGCATTATGGACAATAGCAAATATCTACTTTATACTGTACATTATGAGACTGACATTTTATAATAAGAAATCAGTAATAATATTCACATAATTTAAGACTGTGCAAATATAATGTGTTACTGTCATGACAGATGACATCTAATGTAGACAAGTGAGGGCATCACATACTGGTAATGAAAACACAATCTAATGTTCAGGTTTACCATATCTAATGCAGGGAAACTGAGTTTTAAAAAGCTGTCTATGAAAAAGACTCAGGGGTCTGTTTTGTCACATCATTTTCATATTCACAGTGTGGGAAAGCAGCATAAAATGCATAATGTTAGTACATACAGTACAAAAGAGTAGATTTAAATGAAGGGATGTTATATGAAAATGGTAAAATCTGCTGATAAAATATCACTGAAAATATTCTGTTCAGGTAGATATTATAAATGCAACGTTTTGATGCTCTGAATCATTGCAGTGAAAAGCTTCTAAGTACATTCCTGTGCTTAAAAGAATGTTCTACTGTAACCTGCTACAAGAACTGAATGCTTTTAGTCATGAAGAGAAAATAGTTTTTAGTTGAGCTATGGGAAAGTTCCTTTAGAACTGAGAACAGAAGACACAAAGAGATGTGGAAGTCTATGACAAGCTATTCAGCTAAAATGTTGATGACGAAACTCTGGCTTCTTTTAAGAACTGTCTGGATGGGATCCTATTTGCAAGATGAGTTGGATGGCCTCCTCTCATTTATAACTTTTCGTGTGTTCCTTAGGCACTTACAAAACGAATGATTCCACATCACAAGTAATAGTTTAAGTAGGTAATTTCCATATCCAAGCTACATTGGCTCTGTGGTACAGAGTATTTCTTGGTTTCTGTGGTGTTAAACCAGTGAGAAAGTATGTGGCTCACCCCCTCCCCAGCCTGGAAACTGGTTAATCATAGGGATTCCCAACAGCAGTGCACGTTCCCATGTAAATAACTGGGTGGACAGGAGCAACTTAGGGTAAAGTACTGTACTCAAGACACAACAGCCGGCATCCACAGAGGGGATGTGAAGCCACAGCCCACCAATTATGAGACCTGAGACTTACTCACAGTGCTCTCCCAATAACAGTTTACACATCATATGTTTAAGTACTGTATAATATTAAATAGAAATGTCCAGTTTTTATATTAAAATTCAATAGTCATATTACAAAGCCTGCTTTCCTGCAAATATTACCAGTCCAACAAACACAACAAATTTAAACAAATGTATTTTTACAGGCTGTTGTTATGCTTCTGTACACTTACAAATATCCAATATATAATGTGTCACTGTATTATGAAATTTTATTTTTATTTTTTTATTATGAAATTTTATACATTGACTATACCAAAACAAAAACTAAGAGACCGACAGACTACAGGGACTTTATCTTGTATCTAAATTAATCCCTTTCATTTATATACAGTTCTTTTCATCCTAAAGTATTTTACATATACAGATGCAGCCATTCAAAATGGGTGAGGTATTTCGCGGCATACCCCGGTGGGCGTGTCGCAGTATCACGCGGTATGACGCAGTTAACGTGGTGTCACGTGGTTAACTATCCGGCGTCGCCTTGTAAAACCGCCAGGGGGAGCTTAACCTCTCATGTACAGCATTTGAGCCTTTAATTTTGAACTGTGTATTACAGCATGTTAATCATCAGTCATTAAAATGTTGGTATATTTTATGAAAGCAAGATTGCTCAGTTGGACAAAAGTACACAACCTACCTTTATCAGAAATATTTATGCATCAAAGCCTTTACTGAAGATATTACTAATAGTATTAATAATGGATGACTTTGGACAAGCTGTATACTCAAAGTATCATTTCTTTAGCACATTTGTACAAGCACTTGGAATCTGTCCAAGCCATACTTTGTCAGGCATTTTGTTTTACTTCAACGGGCATAAAAACTTCCTTGCTTTTAACAGGGCGTTTCATAATTTCTAACTACTGTAACGCCCTCGCCTGGTGGTGAGGAGGAAGCGCCCCTAGGCGCTCGTAGTACCGCTGTGCATGCTGGGAGTGGTAGCCGGGGAGAGTCTGAGGGTCAGCACGATGACCAGCGGCTGACCCTACCTGTGTAAATAATGTCCTAGTAATTCTAGTGCCCTGTGTAGTCCTGTAAAAGTGTAGTGTGTTGTTAGGTAATTACCACCCTAAATATGTGTACGTGTTCCGTCAGTCTCCTCATGTGTGTGTAGATCCTGTGTTTGGTTTTGTGTGGTTGAAAACGAATAAAGCTAATGCTTGTTTGTTAATTGCGTCTCCACTCGTCCTTGTTCTGGAAAGAACCTGCAAATGCTACATTGGTGTCAGAAGCGGGCAGAATGGACAACTCGTGGCAGACAGTACCCGATTCTATTAAGCGCCGGCTGATGCTGGAAGAAACAGAACCCATCGGCAGCGCACATAGGGAGCCTGAGCAACTCCTGGGTGCGACAGGTGGCCACGGCCCTTACCAGGGCTATTCAATAGTGGTCCCGCCGGTAGAATTGGGGCGACCGGCCGCTACTCCTGGTCAGCGAGCACCCCATATAGAGGATACTCTCCCTGCCGGAGCCGATCAGCGATTCCCACACCCATCGGCGCGGGTGAGACCAGGTCGCTACAATGGGGAAGCGCCGTGGGAAATCTACGAGGCGCAGTTCCAGCTCGCGGCCCGGATGAATGGCTGGAGCCGGGCGGAGATGGTCGGCCACCTGGCGGCAGCGCTGGAAGGAGCGGCCTGCCAGGCGCTCCTGGACGTCCCGGAGGAGGACAGAGGCGAATACACGGCGCTGGCAGTGGCTCTCCAGCTGCGCTTCGGTGTGGAGGAGGCACCGGACTTGATGCGGGAGAGGCTGGCCCTGCGGCGGCGCCAACCAGGAGAGCGACTGGGCCCGGTTGCCGCTGATGTCGCGTTCCTCGCCCGCCGAGGATACCCAACTTTCCCCCGGGAGGCGCAGCGGGAGATGGCTCTCCAGGCTTTTCACAAGGCCCTCTCACCCGAGGAGCTGCGGCGCCACGTGCAGCTGGCCGCGCCAACATCGCTGGAGCAGGCCTTGGCCCTTGCTACATGGGCTGAGGCCGTGTTCGGGGTGGCTGGAAGCGCCAGCAGACGCAGTGCGCCCTGCCGGCTGACCGAGACGGCGACGGAGGGATCCAGCGAGGGGGAAGACGAGCCAGCCCGGGCAGCGACCCCCGCGGAACAGCCCCGCACGCTGATTTGCAACCGCTGCGGGAAGAGGGGACACCGAGCCCGGTTCTGCCGGGCACCCGAACCTCGCACTCCTCGATCGGCGTCGGGAAACGGGAACATATGCCCACCCACCCATTTTCTCCAAAGTGCAAAGCTGCAAGATCTACCCCTGATATCCAGCTGTGATACTGTATACTGTATTGAAATGTCTGGCACTTCTTGTTTAAGACTTTTTACAAAATTGTATAAATCACTTATTAAATGCAGAAGTTAATAAGTACCATCCAAGACCTTTTGTGTAAGAGTGTATAAATGTAATTCCCTTTGAATATCGTATCTTGTGCACTATACAGCCCTTACTATTATAATTAGGAAATAGCCTTTAAAATTACATTTAATATTGCATCAACAACATTTATGTATACATATAATATAAATACAGTAGCCCACACCTACTATATTGCAGTGAATAATTTACTGAAGGTATACTGTAAAGCACTCAGATATCACAGCCTTAGGCATGATTTGAAAGGTGAAGCAATTGTCCATCACCTGTCAGATCCAGTTTAATTCAGTCTGAATCTCTTGGAAGGAGCCCTGTGTTATTTGTCTGTACATTCCATTCTATTCCCACTCCATTACTCTGCCATCTTGCAACAGTATAGTTATTAAAGTACCATTTCCAGCAACCAATGTGCCACTTGGGGAATCCTGGTTACTGTCAGTTAATGGTACAGCCAAATGGGGCCCATTCTTGCATTCTGAGTGCAGTCTTTACCAATAAAGCCTACTGGGAGACTATATTTAGAATTGTTTCAATTCTTACTTTATAATAAAAGTATATTTGTATGGGTTTGAAAAAAATCAAAACAATAAAATATTCTAGTAGTTATAACAGATATTGTGGTTATCACTTCGTAAATAACCATATTCCATCGTATTCCCTAGTGCTTAAGTTAATTGTAAATGTGATCTACAGTATTACTGATGGGATGCCTGCTACTTCTGGCCCTATAAATACTCAGTGGTCTGAGCAGGTGGCCCCCAAGGTGATTTGTTTGCATGGATTAAATGTCAGGTTTGGAAATATGTTATTACAGTAGACCTCTGGAGCAAAGCACAAGGGGGCTTCAAAAAAGATACAAACCGCTGAGTTTTTGACATTGCATGTCATATTCAGTTATGAACACATACTTTTTGTTGATTTTTTCACCATGCAACAGGGTCTAAAAATATGAGACAGACCTTTCAATATAACAGCAGCAACACAAAACTTCTCATACTTTCCTAGAATGTGTTTGACTGGCTCCCTCAGTGCTGTCAAAAAACATTAATGCAGGTTGAATGCAAGTTGAATTGTGCACCTTTTAAATAGATGTGTGTTGCTTCTTGACATCTTAATGGGTATTATTTCAGAGTGCAGTACAGCAAATATGAATGGATGGCCACATGTCATCATTAGCCTGTTAAGTGCTAATTGTAGAAGTATTTCTGAAACTGGAATTGATCCCCAACCTGACCAAATATATTCTGGGCCACATACAGTACACCCAGTTTATCTGGTCTGCAGAGCAATTTAAAATAATACAGTGCAGAGACAGATTTCAGCAAATCCTTTTAAGATTAAACAAATCATTTTGATTGTTTTATTATGTTTCAATTTTAATTTATTTTAATGGAATTGTTTAAATGACTTATTATGATTGTTGTCAATTTGTAAATTTGGTTTAATTCTTTCTAGAATTACAATGGCTGTTTTTTTTAGACTAGAGAGTCATTGTATTAAAGTACTTTATAAATACTTTAAGAATATGTGAATTCAACAATATTTTCTTTAATTTAATATTTGAGATTTCAAGCTGCAGAAGTTTATTATAGTTATAAGTCTTTATAACATGAAGTGTTTAAAAAGAGCGTTACCACAGACACCCCTGCATGAACTAATCTGCACGTTGTTAATAGTTTTCATAACTATGATATTAATTAATCAAATAATGTTGATAGTTTATTTAGTATTCAAGAGTACACTGTGAAATGTCTTAATGCAAGCTACTGTATAGAGACATGATTAATATTGATAATTCATTTGAGATAATCTGTAGCACTATTTCTTTTTAGAATGAGACTAATGACATTTCAACAACAAAAAAAATTAGAACACCTGGAATATGACTGCATAAGAAATACTAAGATTCACTTGTCATAACAGTTTGAGAATTTAATTGTAATCAGTTTCTTTATAATTAGGGAAAAAAAGAAATATGTATTTAGGAGAGATGCCAAATTACATTTTAATGTATGCTTTTTATTGTGTGAAAGCTACAGTACATCGACCAAGATGTCATCGTTTGGCAGAAATCATACAGTTGGAATCTATGGATGACAAGTGTGATGACAAATGTAAATATGAGTGGCCAAACACAGAGAGATACACACACAGAGCAAACACACAACTACACACTGAACATATGATATGGAATAATTAGATTTTTAGAAGACTTTTTATTAAGTTCATTAAAAGACTGATTCTCAAATTACAAAGGACAGACATTCAAGAAAACAAGAAAGAAAACAGAGAGTACAGAGGGGTGAATACTCAAATTGGAGTATTTAATTAGTGGAGTTCCACAAGGTTCTGAACTTGGTCCACTGTTCTTCTTAATTCATATCAATGGTCTAGATTTAATATAGTTAGTATACTAGTCAGGTTTGCATATGACACCACATTAGGATGATTAGCACATACTGTAGAAGCAGCAAATGAAAAAAAATCAAGGCTGGGAAAACTTGGCAGATGATGTTTAATTTAAACAGTTGCAGGGTATTACTTGCAAATAGAAAAACACCAGCTATGAATACAAAATGGGAAACATTGAGACAGAACTGGTTACATATGAAAACAGTAGGTGTTTATTTTAACACATCTTCTAGACAATGTGAGGAATCTATCAAAAAGACAAAATGTCAGGATATATACTGTATAGTACAGTATGTCAGGTTATAAGCAGATATTAAATCAAAGAACGTTATGATATTTTTTAATATTGCTCTACTACGTCCTCATTTAAAATATTGAGTACAACACGCTATAGAAAAGATAATGCTGTTCTGGAATCAGACGTCCAGAGAATAGCAACTAGATAAGGGAATGTCATACACTGACAGGCTGGAGGAACTGAATCTTTTGAGTCTTGAATAGATGAGATTGAGACTTGCTTCAAGTATTAAAAGGCCCTGACAAATACTTAGCCCAGCTTACTTTTTCAGAATAAACACTGAAACATGAACCAGAGGACTAAGTGGAAACTATGTGGAAGTGCAATTAAAATCAAGAACACTCCTTAACCAAAGTGTTTTGGGAGCATGGAACAAACTGCCCAGACTTACTGATTTTAGTCTAACCCACTACATTAGATACAGTAGTTTACTGCCCCCATTTGAATTGCATACAAATAAACTCTCTTTAGCAAACATGAATTTACCACAACTCCCACTACTGTCATTTCTATATTTTATGTGGTCAATGTGTTTATTTATGATGATCAAATGTATAGTAATTGAAAACTTTTATATTGAAGTATAATTAAAAATTATATGAACATTGGAATTAATTTGAGCTTTTAATGCCTCTGCTCTCAATATACTATACTGCATGTACAGTATGCATTTGGGGTCCTATATAATGTACAGTAGGTTATAAGTATAATAAAGAACAGATCCATTTTGATTAAAAAATAACATTTTATCTTCTCTGTTTTTCTGTTTGACTTGTCTGAATAAATAATCTGAAACGAGTCATAAGTAAAACACATGTACTATACTTACATTTTGTTATTAATGGTGACTAGTTTATGGACAAAATGCTTTACTTCAGCATTATGGAAAAATATTTTCAATGTGAGTTCTTGCATTTATGAGTTACTATGCACCAAAAACTATATTCATATTCCTACTATATTTTTGCATTTCTGTTGTTGCATTTGTTATTTGTTTTGTGTTGTTTTCATGTGCCGGTGGGAAAATACTGACACTCCATATATTTCAAAGGAATACCGTGTGTTACCAAGGGCCTTTTTTCCACTTCTAAAGCCTTAAGGAATGATTGTAGTCAAGAACTGTTTTTTTTTTAAGTTTTCTTTTTATGTATTGCATTATTTGACATTTCTGAAACATTTCAAAGCCATAGAAAAAGAAAACAAATAACTAACCAAGCAATCCAAAACTTTATAGTTTCGGGAAAACAAACAAACTAATAAATAGAGCAGCTTTGAAATTTCGAGTACAGGTCTGAGCAGAAAATGAAGGAAAAGTGATTACTGACAAGTCTAGACTTCATTTAATCTTCATGCAGCCAAACATATAATTATGACAGAATAATATCTTGGATAAGCCCTTGGATGTGCTGTAAATAAAAAAAAAACAGTGTGAATATTTATAAATTATCTCACTGTCATCACTCTTGTCTTTCAGGGTAATGGATTATGATAGATGGAGGAAAGACAGCTACTTCAGCATCTTTTCACAAATTTCATCTTTCAAATGGTCCTGACAGATGAGCATATTTACATCAGGCAGCTTTGTTAACAAACACTAATAACATTTCAGGACTATGCTTGTCTCCAGCAAAGAACTGTACAGCAGTTTCTGAAAACAATGACCATTGCATCAGTGGACTATTGCATTTGCACATCTGAAATGGCTTCATTCTGATCCACTATACACAGCAAGCTGTCAAGGTCTTTACTCCCCAAGCTGTGCTTGAGTTGCCTTTCTGTCATTCTAACAAGAAATCCAGAGAACAACTTCTTACAAAAGCATTCTGACACAAACAGAGATCCTACTGTGCAGAACTTTGTGGTGCAGTAATAAATGTGCCTATCAGTTGTAACGACAAAATAATACCTTCATTAATCCTCTCTTTTTTGTAAGTCTGTAATATTATTTATTTTCTTTGAAACAAAATCAGGGATATCACATGCATTAGATTCTGCCTTTTTCTTGAAGGGTATTGATACATTTTATTTGTTTTTATTACTGCTGGCTGTGCAGATTCTGCTCCATAAGACATGGAATACCACAGAGGGAGACAAGAAAACTGAAATTTGCTTTTTATAAGCATCAAACATTTTTAATAAAATAGCTACAGTAATGATAGAAAAGGAATTATTTTTTAAATGCTATTGTGTCTGCAAAAAAGAAATACACATTATTTTATTTTACCAAATTCTGCAGAACATTTGTAGAACACGTTTCTTTTTATGACAGGCTCACACTTGATAAATTATCCATTGTCTAACCAGGACTTCCAATTCAGGATCATAAAGGAGCCTGAACCTATCCCAGCAATCAACAGGAACAAGGCAGGGAACACACATGAACACAATCACACTAAGGGCCAGTTTCCACAGATGCCAATTAAACTAACAGTATATTTTTGGACTGTCAGAGAAAATCCACACAATCTACATACAGTAGATAGCATCAGGTCAGGATTTGAATGCAGGACCGCAGTGTTATGAGGCAGCAATACCAAACACTGCACCACCATGCCACCCCTGATAATGTATTAAATGCTAAAATAATAATTCTTTAAAAAGTCCAACATAAAATACAAAGAAAAATATGATCACAACATACTTAGCCACAAAAATGTATTATTTTAAACCGTAAAGCTGTACAAATACTGTATAACCCACGCCTTGCACACGTTTGCAGATGCTGTCGTGATTAATTCTGTCCGATTTTGTTATATAGCCTGGGAAAACATATGCCTGTGTACTGGCCTCTGAGCCCTAGATGCCACATGTTATTCCAGTTCATCCAGTGTTTGATGAGGCTCAAGTCCAGCAAGGAGGACATCCATAACATACTGTACAGTAACTGTTATATTCATATCTCACAAGAAACCATCTTATAAAAGAGAAAAAGAATATACAGCACAGTACATTGTCCAGCTGGAATTCTGTAAATGTAGTTCCAGGTATTTAAATTACAATCAATCAGTCCTGTTGTGTTTAGATAGTTCTGCTCAGAGCATCACATTTTTCCTCTCAATCAATCTAGATGAAGTGTTGTGACTTGTGGTCTCCCACAAGTCTTGACCTACCATTGGCTGACTGTGGTCAGTTGTAATGTCTTTCCAGGTTACAAATTGCTAGCAGTTACCACCCCAGACAGCAAGCAGTGTACTGATTTAGTCCACTTTCCAACATACCTCCTTAGCTGTGCCCAATCAGCTCTGTCACTAATTTAGTGATGGTCAATGTCACTCCAGTGTATTACAGTCAATAAAACAATGAAGCTATTAAACAAAATGCTGCCAGCAATATTTAATCATCACTAAAATCCTCTTATTTATTATTTTTAAATACATAAATAGGGACATACATTGCAGATATCCACATCATCATAACTCATCATGTACTCATGCTTGAAGCTGATTGAACCAGATGCTGATTTTGCACGATTTCATTTTCTAAATAATTAAAATCGCATTTGAAAAATGAAGTTACAAGTCTTTGTCGACAATATTTTGTAACCAACGGTATAAGAATACAGAATTTCAAGATGAGCAGGGACGCGATGCTGATGGTGACTTATTGTGTAATGTGGTGGGGGAGGAGAAGGGTGGGGGTATAGGTGATTTGGACTTGGAGATTGTTTTCCATGGGGCGTATGGCGCACCAGTGACACGAGCCATTTGGCAGCGGAGTGAACAGGTGCACGACAGGTTCCAGGTTCCTCCGTCCCTCCAGCTGCGACACACAGACTCACACTGCTCCATGGACTCGGGCTACTTGGATTTGATCCAATAGCAACACCTCCTGGCCACTGTTGTTAATGTTGGACAAACATGGGATTTCTGACATGTGGTTAAGTTCCTGTGCATTCTGGGACATGGAGATGGTTGCGATTCACTTGGCGTCCAGGTTCAAGACCATTTCTTACTGCATGTGCCGTAAAATTGGTGCATTAACTGTAGGTATTTGTGGAGAACCTGCAGGAGGGCTTAGGTTAGCTTAGGCATTAGGGAGGGCAAAAAATAAAATGGATTTAAAGGGGGAAGCAGAAAAATTCTTAAGATCTGCATCATGTAAACTGCTTTGTTAGACCTTTTTGCTTTGAGCAGTTTTGAGTAACCTGTCACTTTCTGGAATGACCGCAGCTTAATAAATCTTGTTTAAATGTGAGAAAAGAGTAAACATTTATATTTTGATATGTACAGTATTACTATGTCCTGTGACAGCTTAGAATATTATCATTGTATTATCATTATTATTTACATATTTTTATTATATTTCATTTAATACAATATACATTTTATCAACCTTCATCAAAGTTATCAAGCAACTATTTCCAAAAAATGTTGGATGATACATTATTAGTGCATTTACAGTAGCAGCACTGTGGTACAGTAGATCCCAATGACATACAATACTGTAAAGTTTTTACAAAGGTACAAAGGGCTACATTAAGAAATTGGCCTATTTGACTCCTTCTCTTGCTAACATCTGTGTCTCCAAAGGCTATCATCATTGCTTGCCCAACCTTAGCACACAGGTTAATGTGTTTGAGTAAGGATTTGGGGATTATAAGACCTACAGTACAACATGGATAGCTAATACATGATAGAAAAGTCCAAAGAAGAGTTGTATTCACATCCCTTTCATGGTATGTGCTGTGGATTGGGATGATCTACTGGTTATCCATTCCTGTCTTTCTGTGTGGCAAGTGAGGTATCAAAACGAGTCCGATTACAAATGCTACCAATTATCTTATAATGAAATTAATTATGATACAGTATATTTAAACATTTCAGGACCATCCAAAGTGCCCTGCTCCACTCATCAGATATTTTTTTATCACTTTCATCAAATCAGATGATATATGGCAGATGAATGATAGAAACTTAATAATGTGTTTTTTATAGGGCCATTCACATGCATTATGGCATACTTGCACTGATGCCATTCCACAAAATGTGTACACAATTTCAGAAACAATGCTGTTAAAATATTTTACTCATGAATTCCCCATGAATTAATTTTTAATTCAGATTGACCTACATGATTTATTGAGCTAATGATTTTTTGCATGATTTATCTCATGAGGATTAGAAATCTGATGAGGAATTGGAATTTTTATGGAAATGTTTCTCTAGAAATCAAATTTTATTTTTCCAAATCTGTGGGTTAAATAGCCTTTTGTTTTTAAGAAAAAGATTTTTATAGTTGTCTACCAATAACACTGTGGTGTAAAATAAACAGAATTACTAAAAAAAAACTCTCTACAGTTCTTTAATTGTGATTTATGCACAGTACAACTACTACATAATATGACATAGGCCATTCCTGTAAATGTTCTGCAAACTTCAGTGCACGTGACATACAAAGTGCAAATAAAATATATTTTTAAAATTATTTCTTTTGAACCAAAAATTACTTTTGAAGGAATTTCAGATCTTGCTTGGATTTACAACATATGACAATGTTAGTAATTTAATGGCCTACTGAATGTGCTTGTTTTAAGACTTTTTACAAATGTGTTGTGTACCTCCAGACTTGTTTAAAGCCAATACAAATCTGGAACCTCTTAATTTTGTTACTAGTCAGACCAGAGGATAGGAAGCTTAAGATGCTGATTCAGAAATCACTTTCTTCCAGCCTAAGTCTACTGTTGTTTTATAAAAAAGAAAAATATTGTCATAATCGTGAAAAACAAACAAAAAAAATCTGTTTTAAACTGTTTTAGAGTCTTACGTCAATTGATTGAGTCTTGAGTCTTTTCGCTGATGTGTAAACTTTCATTATTTATTTCCCTACTCAGCTTGTTTTTTATATTAAAAAAATTATGATCTTATTACTAAAATGGGATTTCAAAATTATACAAATTTGAGATGATTTCTGACGGTGATGTCAGACAATTATAGTAAATACTTAGTTTTACTCAGCCATTGCCATCTTTGTTGGCCTTATTAAATGCCTTTTCTTTTTCTAAACAGTAGGTGGACCTAAAGTCTGTATTGTCCCCAGATTGTAAGATTTCTATGATGCACATCTCACTTAAGATGATCAAGGGATTTCAGCCTTTCATCCATAATGATCGTGTCTTAGCATTTTCAGCCTGAAATAGTAATTGTACACCCCTGAATAAAATGCATTTAGTCATGTCTACATATTTTTTTAAATGAGCATTTAAATTTTAATACAGTATATTGCATGTATGTTTAACCATCTAGTGAAGTCAAACTGTGAGGTACAAAAACAAAATAGATATATTGTATAGTAGATATTTTTTTAATCCTAGAATAAAAACCAGGGTAGGTATACAAATATATTGTGCACAACTTTTAGTAGAATGGTAGTAACATTATGTTATGAGTAATGTCTTTCTTTTGTCTTAATTATTTGTTCTTACTGACCATAAATCAGAAAAAAAGGTGAGATATTCTTATCTGACCCTTGCTTTCACAGCATCTTATATCCAAACCAATAACTGGCCTACAGAATACAAGGTAGTGCAAAAATATTTTTTGTGTATTCAAAACAAAATAAACATCAGTTCACTTTAATTTTCAATAAGTTAAAAAAAAACAATTGTTTCATGGGATTTTGAAGTACAGGGATATTTGGGAGATTAGTAGCCCATGGGCAATTTCCCTGGAAAAGATGAAGGGTCAATCATGGTGGTTTTGTTTGAACTATAGATATTGAATGCAGTTCCCATAATAAAGTTTATTTCCTCATTCGAATTGAGAATTTGTCACAGAGAAGTGGTACTCAACTTTACTGGCAGGTGGAATTTATCATGAAAGATAAGGAAAAGACTTCCTTCACTATTCCAAGAAGGCTGTGTGAGTTTGAAAGGATCACTTTTGCACAGTGCAAAAGTCCACAACTTTCCAGGGCTTGATCCAGCAATGTTTTCAACTATAAGTGAGTGAGTGTTCATAGATGGCATAAATGTGTACACACCTACTTTTGAGGTTCATTGACTTCTTTGGAGAAGATGTTTTTGAAACTCTGAAAGCATGCCCTAATGTTGCAGCCACAAAAATGTGCACTCCTTTGCCAAAATATGAAGTACTGTGATATGCTGTCAGTTGATCTGGTGTTGAAACTGACCGAGAGAAGCTGCCAGCAGTAAGAGATTGGCCACCTTCAGTGACTGCACAGATACTGTACAATTCTTTTTGGGATATTTGAGGGTACTAATAATGGTGTATTCTATTGAACATTTTTCAAAGATTGTAGATCCATTACATGCTTTGCAAGGGACAGTTTCCCTTGGTCAGAAAAGGAACAAACTTAGTTACCCACCATCCTACCAGGAGCCTTTTGAAAACAGAAGTGGGTGGCCCAGTTAACAAAGTCTTCATTGATAGCAAGTATCGGCAAAGGTTGCTGACTCATACTTCCAATCTTTTGTATAAAGGTCACACTGGGTTGCGACAATGGTTGTTTTGGTTTAGCAACCTAGTCTGGTGGAGGTGAGAGCTAAAACTGGGATACTTCTGGAGATCTACGTTTAAGAATCGATGATAGCATGAGGGTCCTTGGAATTGAAATGGAAGGAATGGAAACAGGGCTGCCCAGTAATGATGTGGTGCAATGACACTATCAAAACGATGATGGGATGGGTAGGGATTGGGTGGACCTGGAGCACTAGGAAATACCTGCAAGGTGCAAACTAAGAAAAGCTTTGTTGGGAGCACCATAGGCCACCGGAGGTGTTAGATGAACCTGTTAATGTTACTCCAATAGTTTTATTGACCTAAGATGGGAATGGAAGGGACTTGTAAGTGTTTGCAGTCTGTCCACATTAATGCTTGACTTCAGGGGATAACCCCCTTGGTTTGTAGCACCATACCCCATCAAGGTGTTAGTGATTATGGGACGTCTGGGGGATTCTTACTTGTATATGCTTGTGATGATTGACTTGTTTTCTGCATATACTTTACTATACTCCCAGAGATCAGTGTTTCGAAATTCCTTGGGGGGGGGTCCTGTGGAAGCATGTGATAAGGGCGGTCAGTTGTCCCAAAAAATATATATACAGTACTTTGATCACAGAGTTCATGGACTTTTCACAGGACAAACTTTTTTTCCCTACTGGCCAGATGGATCAGGTTGTTGGGATCCAATGCTGAGCTTGCATATCCTAATAGCCTATGTAATCAGAACCTGTAACACCAGACCTGAGATTGCAAACCTAGGAAACCTCAGCTACAATTTGACAATAATTTATTTTCTCATTTCTTAGAAGTTTGTTTTGCAACCAAGCATCTATGTTGTACACACAGAGAAACTTACAAACAGGGCAAATAAGCATTGCATTGCAAATAAATATAACCTTGCATCAAATACATTAACCCCTACAGTACATAGTCATTGCACTCCCCCTACACTCACCCTAAGTTGCTAAAATTGCACATTATTCCTTCATTTTTTTCACATAATCCATTGATTGCACTTTAAAGAATAAAAAAATACTGCTTTATTGTGAAATTTATTGACCTCACTCAAATAACCATGATGACAGACCCTGCAGGGAAAACATCAGCCCTGAACTTTGCAGAAACTTCTCATGATCCACTAGAACCAATGCTCCACACCTGGCCTGGAAGGTTTAGCCACTAAAATTGGGACTCCCAGAGGTTTATTTTCTTCTACTGGGAGTTTTTGTTTTCCTCTCCTACCTGCCCTATTTTCAACTGTTATTATATTGTTTACAGCTAAAGAAATATTTAAAGCACTCTGTGACAAAGTGCTTTCAAAGGGAAGTGCAACAGATGATTGAGCTATTAATAGATTAGGAGGAAGAGCATTACCGGTGGACTGCACAACTCTTTGAGTTCACAAGACTCTGGGCTGTCCTTTTTCATTATGATGTTTGGGTGGCGTGCACACTTGCCGATGGAAATGTTGGTGGGTGTGCCCACAAAGAGGTGATGATGAGTTCTTGGAAGGTCAGGTGCTTACTCATTACTCTGTAGCTAATGTATCAATATGTGCATCGGGAGGTAAAGAATATGAAGACAATTGCTACTGTGACTGAAAGAAGCGGACATGCAATTGCTACCAAAAAATGGATATACATGGGGGGTGGGCATCTGAGGGTTGGATCTCTGACTCGGGAATTTTCACTACTATGGATGTTTGGGTCCGAGGTGACACTTACAGTACACATGCAATGTCAACAGGAGACCACAGAGGGAGGGGGGTAGTTTATATCCCAGTATCAGCTCACTCCCAGAGACTGAGGGAAGATTAGAAGAATGGAAGTCAGGACCGATGGAACAGAGGCTTTTTAGTCAGTGACTTGGCTTTTTGTTTTGAGTGATGCTCTAATCTACTGTACTTTGTGCTCTGGTTGTGTTTGGCTGTTTTTTTTCTTGCTCTTTTTTAGTAGCTCCCGGGTTTGTTTACATCTGCTTTCCTCCTGTCACTACCTACAGTAGATATTAAAACCCCTCATTACAGTTTTTATTTGTAATGTTGGCTCATGTAACTAGCTCCTGCACAGTAGATTGATAGACCAGAAAAAAATGAAGACACCACCCGTGCAGGAGACAATAGAACTTTTTTTTCCTCTCTTCCAGTTTATTTTATTGTGGACAGCCAGTGCAGTGGGAGGTCTCCAATAGGGTTGCGTGAAGAATGGAAAAATTAATTCATCATCATCAGGATAAGAGAAGGCACTGACAAGTTATTTCAGGTACTGCATCAATTTTTTGCCCTTTCGATTAAAGAATACAATGCCAGGAAGCTGGGAGTGAGTTAAATAGGTGGGAAACCAGAATTATTACTACATATACTGTATTCGTGTGACTTTGGCTGAGAAAAACTGAGTCATTTTTCCTTTGCAAAGTGTTCAAAAGATTTGTGGGGGTAGAGCTATTTTTATTTTATTTTGCTATTGTTTTTTCTTGGATGGTTCATGGGGCACTCGCCAGAGATATAGAGGGACAGCATGGATTGGGGTGCATTCTGCCTGGGAGGGAAAAGATCATCCATAGAGAGAGGGAGATAAGCAGATTCTAAAGTGAAATACCAGTAGATTGAAGGTTTGGGGTAGACAAGTGTTCACTGACATACTGTACTTCCTGAATGTTGTTTTATTTCTCTTTTCATTCATTTTATGTTGTTTTAATTCTGACATTGGCATTCACGCTATCAGAAGAATGCCAAATACATCCTCCGCCCACCATCATTGAGAGTGGGGCCCACTGGAATCTCTGTTAAAACAAAGTGTGGCTACCATTACAAGTTCATCAAGAGAGACTGGACTCAATGGCTGCACATTGAGTTTTTATGTTTGGATAATGGGAATTCTTGTTTATATTCTTACTTGACTTTCATGCTGAATTCACTTTTCTATTGTATTTTAAACTTTTACCTAGTCATTCCAGATAATTAGTAAAGGCCATTCTGGGTGTTTTAGCAGTGTAAATTTTGCAGAACAAAACAGCAAATATTGACCCACCTACCTTATATTCTAGTCCTACAGATGCAGCCATTCAAAATGCGCGGGCGATACTGCATTATTTTGCGGTACGCTGTACGCAGTCTAACGCAAGCTACCGGTAAATACCGCGAGTTACCGTAAATTCTCCTATAATACGACAAGCAAAATAATAGTATCCGGAATTTCCGCAAGGTGGAGCTAATAAAGCTCAACCTCTCATGTTTGAGCTGTGGCCATCAAAGTCTTTAACGAAGATATTACTAATAGTATTAATAATGAATGACCTTGGACAAGCTGTAAGTGTAAACTCAAAGTATTGCCCTGGTCAACATTCTTTTTTTCATTGACCATCTTTGTAAAAGTAACACCACAGCATTTCGCAATCACGCATTTGTTTCCAATCATGCAAAGTACAGTGATTCACCATGCCTTTCACATGCTCATAAAAGAGATTGATTTAGGAACATAAACATATTACCGTATGCAAACTGTACTGTATACAGTATGTATATGTATATTTAATGTCTTAACTGTGCCCGTTTAAGTATTGAATATTCATATCTAATTTTACCACTGAAGGGAAATCTTAGTAGCTGAGGATAAAAAGAATAGGAGCATACTGCAACGCGTGTGAAGGCCATAAACGATATTAATTTTGGAACATAAACATACAGTATATGGCTGGTCTCGGTACTTTAAAGAAAAAATACACGAAACATGGTTTCATTATGACCAGAATCGGTCTTGAGATATTTTTAACTTGATTTACAGTATTTGAGAGGTATGTCTTAACACCGATACTACAGTGCTTAAGTACTGCTCACGTATATGTTTCTAGGTTTATATTATGCATTTCATACGGTCAAATTACTTTTGAGCAACTAATAAGAAGCGCGAAACGGTATGCGTTTTAGTTTCGTTTCGTGCTGGGACCCGTGGATTGATTAGAGATATCAAGTACATACAAGTCATTTTTTAAATGTTGTAGTTCGTCTTGAAAAAATGTTACGAGTGCATCATCTATCAACAATTACACAGGTTCTGTTTCCATATTGCGGATTTTGGTTACGTAATATTATTTTCTAGATTTCACGTTGTGAATATATGATTTGGGCAAACAGAGCCGCAAAGAAGTACATTATGGGTTGTTGTTGTTTTTTTGCAGTTTTATCTAGAACAAGCGATGCTTAAACCTTTGTTTGATTCTTGTGAAACTATCCACACGACAGTTACAGTACCTAGGAGTTGACTTCAGTGATGTCACTGATGGGATGTTTCTAAAAATCCATCCTCTGTAAAACGTCTTCTCTAGTTGTCCTGCATATGTATTCGCTAATGAAGCTGTGTGTTCTGAGCCTGGATCTCTACATTTCTGTATGAACCAGCTTAGAGGGCTAAAGACAGCTTGTGTTTAAATTGAGTGTAAGGCAATTTATGCTTCTAAAGTCATGGTCAGCATTTATTATTGTACTGTGCTGTAAACTTGTTCTGTGCCAAGTCACATTATTTTATAGCGTTTTTATAGCGTTATCAAATCCGGTGGCGCTGTGTGTTAGTTTCCTGACTCCCATGTCACTTGGTCTGTGATTGAAACTTGTAAAACCGGTTTAATTCGTCACAGCCAGCACTCCGGTTGTAAAGTAGAAGCAGGCGAGATTTCCAGCGAAAAACACCTCCCCCTTCTTCAGGTGTGAGGGTCTTCTGCTCAGAATGAAACGCTAAAATGTAATGTAGGCTCTGAATGGGTTCAATTATGATTTGGGCTTGATTAAGGTCGCTGCCTTTCATCTAAAACCCTACTTGAATCCTTCTAAACTAAAAATCAGTGTTAGTGAGTTCTAAATAAAGAGGTATCCAGGTAACAGTGAAACGGGCGGACAGTCTGGGGAGATCGCCCGTTTTCCATGTAAATAGTTCCCTGGTTCCGCACCCCTTGGTGTTTCTCTCGCTCTCTCTCGGGTCACCTGATCATTAGCTCGAAAGATTTGAGTGCTTTGTGTATATTCTAATGGTAGTGGGGGCAGGGTGTGTGGGAACAGGTTTGGTTGAAATTGCATTGGAGATCTATGTTCTTCACACCTGAAACATTTTCTCTGAAAGCATTTTCTTCGCAGTTTAACCGATCTTGTTACAGCATGTTACAGTTTACTATTATTAACCATATTAATTTTAAGTGCTTAATGTAAAATCTTGTAAAAATATATTTTCATTGTTCAAATATACATTAAGTCTGACTATCATATAATAAGTTAAATACAAAACTAAAGAAAAAATAAGGTTAAATATAATTCAAAATATTTTGCTAACAATGTTAACTGTTTATGAATAATAAAATGTATTAACTAAGGAGTAGGATGGCACAGTTGTTAGTATGTTTTTTGTTTTGTTTCTTTTTCATAAATACAACAGTAGTACCTGATGTCTCAGTGGTTTTCAAAATTAAATTATGCATGCAAACCTGTGAACTAGAAAGATAACTAAGATATCCATCCATTATATTCCATAATATCCATGAAATATATGGCGCTGAAATATGTGTGACGCAGTGGTGGCCTGACACGGTGAGGTGCCCTGGCAGCTGTATGATGCAGTGGTGGCCTGGCACGGTGAGGTGCGCTTGCAGCTATGTGACGCAGTGGTGGCCTGGCACGGTGAGGTGCGTTGGCAGCTGTGTGATGCAGTGGTGGTCGGGTATGTAGAGGTGCACTGGCAGCTGTGTGTTGTGACGCAGTGGTGGCCTGGCACGGTGAGGTGCGCTGGCAGCTGTGTGATGCAGTGGTGGCCTGGCACGGTGAGGTGCGCTGACAGCTGTGTGGTGTGGCGCAGTTGTGGCCTGGCACGGTGAAGTGCGCTGGCAGCTGTGTGATGCAGTGGTGGCCGGGCACGGTGAGGTGCGCTGGCAGGTGGGTGATGCAGTGGTGGCCTGGCACGGTGAAGTGCGCTGGCAGCTGTGTGGTGTGACGCAGTGGTGGCCTGGCACGGTGAAGTGCGCTGGCAGCTGTGTGGTGTGACGCAGTGGTGGCCTGGCACGGTGAGGTGCGCTGGCAGCTGTGTGATGCAGTGGTGGCCTGGCACGGTGAGGTGCGCTGGCAGCTGGGTGATGCAGTGGTGGCCTGGCACGGTGAGGTTCGCTGGCAGCTGTGTGGTGTGACGCAGTGGTGGAAATGTTCACCATGTTTCACCATGCTGAAAATGTTTGTACCAGACTTTTTTGAGGCCTGTTTAATTGTGTCTGAAGTCTGATGTTGTAAATTTTATTGTTAAAAAGATCCATGAAAATGTCACTACTAAAGTTAGCTGGTACTGTTGGTATTGTAAGTGGCAAGTAGAGCTCATATTTTAGATTTTGTGTAGTTGCTAGCGTTGAACTGTGTGTTGGATGCACATGAATGTATTCATTATATGCCAGCGCACCTCACCGTGCCAGGCCACCACTGTGTCACATAGCTGCAAGCGCACCTCACCGTGCCAGGCCACCACTGCATCATACAGCTGCCAGGGCACCTCACCGTGTCAGGCCACCACTGCGTAACACCACATAGCTGCCAGCGCACCTCACCATGCCAGGCCATCACTGCGTCACACCACACAGCTGCCAGCGCATGTAACCGTGCCAGGCCACCACAGCGTCACACCACACAGCTGCCAGCACACCTCACCATACCAGGCCACCACTGCGTCACACCACACAGCTACCAGCGCACTTCACCGTGCCAGGCCACCACTGCGTCACACCACACAGCTGCCAGCGCACCTCACCGTACCAGGCCACCACTGCGTCACACCACACAGCTGCCAGCGCACTTCACCGTGCCAGGCCACCACTGCGTCACACCACACAGCTGCCAGCGCACCTCACCGTACCAGGCCACCACTGCGTCACACCACACAGCTGCCAGCGCACTTCACCGTGCCAGGCCACCACTGCGTCACACCACACAGCTGCCAGCGCACCTCAGGGTGCCAGGCCACCACTGCGTCACACCACACAGCTGCCAGCGCACCTCACGGTGCCAGGCCACCACTGCATCACCCACCTGCCAGCGCACCTCACCGTGCCCGGCCACCACTGCATCACACAGCTGCCAGCGCACTTCACCGTGCCAGGCCACAACTGCGCCACACCACACAGCTGTCAGCGCACCTCACCGTGCCCGGCCACCACTGCATCACACAGCTGCCAGCGCACTTCACCGTGCCAGGCCACAACTGCGCCACACAGCTGCCAGCGCACCTCACCGTGCCAGGCCACCACTGCGTCACAACACACAGCTGCCAGTGCACCTCTACATACCCGACCACCACTGCATCACACAGCTGCCAGCGCACCTCACCGTGCCAGGCCACCACTGCATCATACAGCTGCCAGGGCACCTCACCGTGTCAGGCCACCACTGCGTAACACCACATAGCTGCCAGCGCACCTCACCATGCCAGGCCATCACTGAGTCAGAGATTAAATAAAACCTCACTCGCACCAAACAAATTTATATTTCTAAATATCACAACATGATCGAATTTAAGTCATTTTAATAACAATGAATAGTCACCTAGGCGTTACAATATAAACATTTATATTGATTTAAATAACGTTTTGATTTAAATCGCAAATGCGGGTTTAAATATATGTGTTTTTTGATTCACAATCAGACAAATGCAACATAAATTGATATCTTTGTCTTCTAAGTATCTTAATAAACTTTCAGCATAGCTTTCTCCCCGTTTAGATTTATTTTGGGATCAAACGTGGAAAGATTAGATTGTAATCGTTTTTATTTTTTAAATACATTTTAGAAAAGTGTAATCTATACTAAAAAGCTGTACACCACCTGCTATAAAGATACATATTGTAATACTTTCGGGTTCGGATAGGACAGACACAAGAACTCAGACTTGCGGAGTTAAAGCAAGTTAAAGCCTTGATTTTATATATCACCTTTAAAAGTGGCATCTCAAAGCAAAGTAAATACCCAACACTGATTGTACCCATCTGTCATGCTAATAAAGCAGCTTGAATTGAATTGAGAGGGGGGGGGGGGGGGGGGGTATATTTGCTTTGTGTATAAAGTACATTGTGAATGTTTTCACAGCCTTCACTTTGTCGTTTTTATGCCATTTTTTGACCACGCACGAATATTCCTATGTCCGTATCTTCGCAAGGGAATCAGTGCGAATTTTAATACTAATTAAATGACCGCGGGCACTTTCCACCCCCTCTACATTCTCAGAGTAGAACAGACTAACCTTCTAATGAAAGACGGTCCACCCCCCACGGACAGGAAAAGTGCCCACAGGCACTTAAATTTAATATTGTCAGTAACAGTAAACAGTAACTTGGTCAGAAGGAGCACGTACAAACGTTTCCGAAATAACCACATGTAAGACTCTGATGCTTAAAATGTTTAGGGAGAAAGTGGAATACTGGTATGTATTTTTTCTTTAAACTACCAATACCAGCCATATACAGTCTGTAACGTAGGGATTTCTATATGTCTTTATTTAGTGGTTACATTAGTGACAAAGGCTAAACTTTTAGCTTCAGTAACGTGTACATATCTCCCCTTTTTATAAAACGACATGGTTGAAAACTGTTCCAGAGCCACTGTTGTTTCATCAGTGAAAAGTACATCATGAAATGCCTCTCCCTGTTCAATCCACTGGAAAAAAGAAAAGGAGCATAAAGCTTCTGATGGTCATAAACGATATTCATTTAGGAGCAGCATCAGAGGTATGTTTTTAACTGCACTGCATTGGAGAGAATACCATAGTGTGTTTTTTTTTTTACTCCCTGGCGGAAACTGGCTTCCAGAAGAATCAGTATGGCTCAGAGATTAAATAAAACTTCACTCGCACCAAACAAATGTATATTTCTAAATATCACAACATGATCGAATTTAAGTCATTTTAATAACAATGAATAGTCACCTATGCGTTACAATATAAACATTTATATTGATTTAAATCGCGTTTAAATCACCTTTATTTAAAACCCATAAATAAAGCTGATACTGTTTAGACTTTTAATTATTTAAAACTGTATTAAAGCAGCACGATACACAATGCAACGTAAATCGCTATCTTTGTCTTCTGTGTAATAATGTTCACCTCTCTGTCCAGCAAATTTACAATAGTAATAATAATGAACTTTATTGTATATGGCGCCTTTAAAGGTGGCTCCTCAAAGCGCTTTACAGGTTAAAAACAATACTGTTAGGCTGGGAAAATGATTTTTTTTTAAGAAATACAAAATGAGATATAATGATATGTTCCGGCTTAGACATTAACGAAGAGCATAACGCGTGTACTGTATACACTGCAAGTACAACCCCCCTCTCTGCAGGAGTGCTGGCTGTGACGAATTGAACCGGTTTCACGGGTATTTTCAAAGTAGGAGGCGAGATTTCCAGCGAAAGACACCTCCCCCCCCCCCTCAAAAACCCAGTAAGTACAGTACTTACTAGTTAAAGGCTAGGCTCCTCAATAAAATCGCTTTAACATGCTAATGCGTTGGTGTAACAGTCCGGGCGTGGCAAGCTTCTAATTTCAACCCGACTACGGCGAAAGGAACCCTTCTTTCATTAGAAGACAATGAACATATTTTAGCCCTGAATGAATTAATAGCAAACATGGTTTACATAAAAGACATTTTTCCAAGAAAGTTTAGCCTTTGTCACTAATGAAACCACTAAATAAAGACATAAATATAAAAATCTTAAGATTTTTAAAATACATGACTTTGCTAAAATTTATTTGAAAATAAAAACAATTACAACCGCCAGGGGAGAGAGAGAACAGGGGAGGGATGTTGGTTTTGCATAAGGGGCGGGGCTATGGAAATTAGGTCTGTTTGGGAATGTGTAGTTACATGTTCTGGCTGTTTGTGAATTATCGTTGTTGAGTATGGAGTGTTGAGGTATTGATTTTGTGTAATGCTTTATGTTGAAAATTGAGGTGGATTTTGTTTATGATAAACAGGATAAACTGGGATGGGAGGAAGGTTTGGTTTTGCATAAGGGGCGGGATTATGATAATTGGAGGACTTTGCGAGAGTAAAATGGTTTGATATATTTGATTTTGTATTGTGGTTGTTATCTATGTTTTTGGTTGGTATTATGTTTATATGGTTGTTTTTGTTGGTTGGTTGTTATTATGGTTATTAATAATACGATCTATAGTTGAAATCTGAGCCTAAATAAAAAGAAAAAGCAAGTGATTAGGTTTATGAGCAATCTAATTACTTATTCGTTTAAAACGCTATATAAAATAAAGTTTATTATTAATTTGCTGGACAGAGCGGTGAACATTATTATGCATAAGACAAAGATAACGATCCTGATCAGTTTAGAAATCTGTGTACGCTGTAAGGTTTTTACTTCTTAAACTTTTAAAATACACGTTTTGAATAGAAAGAAATCCTCTTCCTGGTACAGTATGTATAGCAAACCAGCACGTCTTTTTTCTCCAATCAGAGGGGTGTCAGATGGTGTCAGCCAATCACCATTCTGAAGCCCTACCATAATCTCTGGTATGGGGAGACCCCAGAATTCTGTCCCATAGTTTAGACAGATGATAGATACTTTTATTGATCCCGTGAGGGAAATAAAGTAAATCATTTTCATTTTAGGAAATTATTAAACGCTCGGTTAGAAGCAAAGGAGATTGTCTGTTATAGTGGACATAAAAACAAGAGTTCGCTGGCATTATATCCTGGAAGACACAGACCGGCGCCAGACCGGTAAAATGCCTCATGAACTAGGGATTGGACAGTTTCCAAGTGCTTGTACAATCGATGGAAATGTTCAAATAAATGTGCAAAAGAAATAAAAAAATAATAATTTATTTCTTTATAATATTGGGTAGCTAATGTCCTCTCTTTGCTAGTTAGTGGCTGTGTTTCTGCATTGGGTAGCAACAGGTGACTGTTCTCAGGCGGAAGATGTAAACAGCTTAATGTTCGTGTTAAATAATTTTTTTTAATTAAAATTCATTCTATACAGCAATCGCATATTTGGGTACCGTTTCATAAAACTTTCATGCTTAAAATGTTTAGGGAGAAATGGAAGACTGGTGTGTATTTTTTCTTTAAACTACCAAGACCAGCCATACACAGTACAGTTTACATACATACAGTAATGTTTATGTTCCTAAATTAATATCGTTTATGACCTTCAGATGCGTTATGCTCCTCTTCTTTTTATGCTCAGCTACTAAAATTTCCCTTTAGTGGTAAAATCCATATAAATATTCAAAACTAAGCGGATTAAAATGTGCACAGTAAAGACATTAAATGATTAAATCTTTGCACTACCAACCAATGCACCACGAGTGCCCCTGTCGGTCATTTTGGCCAGCCAATCACTTACCGCGGTGCCCTCCGGTGCCCTGCGGTGGCTTGTGGGTAGGTTACTGTACCGCGGGTTTTTACCGCGCATTTTGAATGGCTGCATCTGTAAATCCTAGTACTTCTTTAATGGTTAGAGGGCCTACAGTACCTGCAAATCGTGTCTCTATTGTCACAATAACATGAATTAAAGAGGTCCTTAATTACGCACCAGTAATTTCTGGCCAGGATGCTCTCAGAAAGTTCTCACTATTCTTCACTGTAATGAGGATGGCTACCATTGTTAATCTGAAACTATCACCACCCCTTTAATGGAACTGATGAAGCTTTCCTTTAAAAACCCAGTTCTCATGGCATGATAGAAGCTTACTTCCAGGAAGAGGAGAGAGAGAGAACCTTAGTTGAAAAAGTTAGGTACAGAATTTAAATAAGAATGGTTTTGCTGCCCTGGTTTCTTCAGTTTATCTCATCTTCACATATACTATACAGTCCTTCCAAATTCCTCCTTTTCTGGACAGCACAAATGTAATTGAACACGTTTCAATCTCTCATTTGTATTCATGTCTTGTATAACTTGTTCAGACTGTCAATTCTTGAGACTTCTACAGACATATGGAGAGATGTAAGATGTTTATTGCATAGACCAGCATTATGTGAAAATAAAAACAAGAGGATTCCCAAGGAAAACAGTTACCATGCCTGCAGAAGAGCACCCTTTGTCATAAACATCCCAGTACATTTTTTTTCTGTGGTTGCCTTAGAAAAAATCATACTATGTGCCTGAAGCTGACAGACTATATGACATGTGTCATTTTCTGACCAAGACAAGTTTACTGGCCTTAATTATTTAAAACTGAAATGCAGAATGTGAAACACTGAACACCTTTTTTGTAAGGTGCATAAGATTTTAAAGTGCCACCTCTTAAGGCTATACTTTACCAGAAATTACCTGAAGCCTCCAAAGTCACACTCATCTTCCACCAATACATCTGTGCTGAAATTGTTTTCAGGGCCTCTTTGATTTTCCTAAAAACTCACAAACAAATTTATAAAATACAAAAAAGTGTTACTCTGTGAACTTCTATAGATAATACATTGCTTTATGTAAAGCAGCAAGAAAAGTTTTGATGCATAACTGGAAATATATTTTAAGAAAAAACAAGCAAAAATAGACTGTATTTACTGTCACTGGATTGCTACATACTAATGAAAAAAAGAAATAAAATGCTAAACGTCCTCTAGAATAATACGTTTAATATTTTTATTTATGAATGTATAAATTCATCTTTTTCTAATAATGAGTAGTCCTGTCAGTGTACTTATTCTGAGCTTCAGAATAGGGTGTCCTTATTTAGAAGTCAAACAGAATAATGAATCAGGTTGCTTCCACTGGGGGGTTTGAACCCTCCATCTCCTGGATGAAAATCAAATTAATTTACAGTACATGACTACCAAACTTGACAATTGTATTTGGCTTAATTAAATATTTAAATCATAAAATGTTTCCATGTTAATAATTTAGAGATAGTTAAGCTTTAGCAGACACTAAAGTACCAGTAATGGCACACAATGGTGTCATTTTTAGGCCAAAGTCGACCTTTATCTGCAAAAGAAGCTTTACACAATCTCCTTAGCAGAAGATTACTGTGTCAATGTTTTTAGTGCACACTTTTTTATATATATTGTGTATTTGAATATTATATTCAGACATTGTCAATAATGGACAATGTATTGATTGTACCTGAAAAAATAAACTAAATGGAATTGTAAATATAGCATACTGTATTTTGAATTAATGCCCATGGTTCTAAAAATCTTTGGATGGATTGAATAATATTTTTGTATCCTTATATAAATGTTATATGCTGCGTACTCCAACTCCAAAGATCAGCACCTGTCCATTTCTGATCATAGGTAATAGATGCACAATCAAGTTGCTAATGTGCTTGGAAAAATCAAGGTTTATTAAATACAGCCAAAATTTACTATACTCATAAAATCCATGCTAGGAGTTAATATGTAAGATGACAGAAGCACTGTCAGAAGCTATGATATCAATTTTGAATGGGTAACATTTTCTGACATAGAAATGCTGACCAGTGATGTGTTTTTCTGTTAGAAACTTGTCAAATAGTTGAGTTTTGATTCTCTTCAGGTCTTGATATCCTTAATGAGGTGTCATTATATTGGTCTCAATTGCATATCATATAGCAAGAAAAAAAACCAATAATAAATCCCATACATACTGTAGTCTCTTCCTGCAGTATATCTATATAGCATCTTTCTAAAAAGTATCCATTCTTTCTTTACTAATACAGTACGTCTACACACCCTCTAGTTTAGGCTCTGGTGCGTTCCTGCCTGGATTAATTCAACTTCCTCAGGCAAGCCTTCCAATCATCAATGTTTGTCCTCAACTCAATCAACTCAATTGTCCTCTACTCACCTGATATTTTTTTATCTCTTTTCTTTCATGCCACACTGTTACTCTTGTCTCTCCACTGGCACATTATAGTTGCTTGCATCCTTTAATTAAACAAACATGCTGTTGGTTGCCCATCTCTTAAACCAGAATGAATGCATAATTGTTCAATAGCCATTTTTTTCAGTCTTCTCTGCATACACATTGTACTTCTATAATGTACCTTCTTCAGTCTTATTCTTTACCTGTCCTGTTATTTAATTGATTTATTTTTATACTTATGTATTACTTAATATTTTTAAGCTTAGCAATTAATAATAAATGGGAATTTTCTGACAGGCTTGTCTTATTTATCAAAGTTTACTAACACATTTTTGGAAATTACTGATAGCCTTGTAATAGAATGAAATGCATTAATTAACATATCTTCTTAAAGGTACACAATAAAACATATACAGTACTTCTTTACACTGGTGATATATGGTATTATAAAATGCAACGTTTAGTAAATGCATTCCAAAACTGAGTCAAATCAAAAGTTATAAGAAAACTATGGAATCCATTACTATTGTCATTTAATGTGCAACTAGTTGTTTAACTGGAGTCAACGCTTGACGATTCTTGTAACCCAAACCCTACTCTTGCCTGAAATGTACGCTCAATTCACTACTATTTTTGCAGTATTTTTGAAGATGGTGGAAAATGTGCCTAAAGAAGACACTTCCAACATTTCCAACAGTAATTTTCAATGGAATTGGTTTAGGCTCAATTTTTTTGTTTAAGGAATATTTTCAAATGTGATTACTGGAGTGCTTCAGAGACAGAACGCAGGATTGGTCTGCTGAAACCCCAGCTAGAGTTAGGGTTAGGATTCCAACACTACCTAGACATTCTTTACACTCACTGCTGGATTTTGGGGCCCAGGGGAACTTTAGGATGAGTGATGAAATGCTCATACTGTATCTGCAACTTTGTTTTTGGAGACCTTTGGCTGCTTTATTGTATAATGCAACATTTAGCAAATGTATTCTGACACTGAGAGAGATCAAAAGTTGTAAGAAAACTTTTTCAACTGTGGAATGCTTTTTTTTACATTTTTTTATGCTCACTGCTGGATTTGGGGTTCCAAGGGAACTACAGGACAAGTGATAATTTGCTCTTAACTGCAACTCTTTCTGGACATGTGAGATTTATCAGTTATAGTTATCTAATGGGATATTTCTATATGAACTTGTTTTAATAACAGTATGTTTACATTAATGACATTTATGTATTATTTGGTGTTTAACATTGTCTAAATATGTGTGTACAGAGCAGAGAAATCAACAAAAGCTTCTTCCTTTAACCCACCAATGCAATTTTGTATAGCAGTATCATCTCTTCAAATAAGCACAGAATATTTTGGAAAATTACTGTATCCATTCAAGGATAAAACCTCCTTTGTATACAAATTCAAGGGAAGGAATATGAATGAATTGAAGATAGAAAGATATTTTCAACCTGACACTCAGAACAAATTTAAAATCATAACTAAGCATAGTTTGTAGTTCTTTCATCTACTTTCTCCTTCTGAAACAATCCCTTAAAACCAAAAAAAGCAACAGATATTTATATTTTAATTGAATGGAAGTGTTATTTGGTGGTAAACCATCGAGGAAAGTTAATGCTACATTTTAGCCCTTTAGGCATGATGAAATGAAGAAAAGGATGAGTGTTCCTGCTGGTAAAGACAGCACATTTGGTTTTTACTTCTTATACTTTTAATGGAAATCCTGCTGGCTTTTCCAGGCTGCAGAGTGAAGACTGACAGATGTTTCTTAGTTATGCCTGGGGGTCCTTCAGCCACTGAAGATGCAGAAAGGTAAAGAAGGAACATGTCAAAGGAAGTCAGCAGGATGGCAGATTAAAGAATCCTTTTAGGAAGAAGACCTAAGGACAAGATTCTGAGGATTCATCTTGTGCTGCATTATTCTGTCTACCCTTATGAAAGAACACAATGGTGTGGGATGGTAACAAAGCAAAGTACAGTAAGTGCATAATAAAAGCTATCAAATGGATACAGGACACTTACAAAAAGAGTACTGTAAAGGATGTAGACTACCAAGAAAAAGAATCAAAGTGAATTAATGGAAACAATTGTATATATAATGTTGGAAGAAAAGAGAAGCAATATCTAAAAAATGTTGCACTGATCATCTGTGTTACATACAGTGATAAAAGAGTGTTATTAAGGGAATTCTTCTGAATTGTATTTTTACTTTTAAATTAGTGGAAAGATTTGAATAGAATACCTTCTGTTTATTTATTGTTTATTATTGTCTGCTTATTATTTAGTAGAAATTACAATTACAATTAAAAAAGATATTGTTACCCAGGGAATGTATTGTTTAACCCAACCTGCCTTACACAAACACTTAGAATCCTCTTTGTATGAAGTCCCCCAAATAAATTTCGTTTGGGCAGAACCTCTTTACTCCTTATCTTCCTTTGCAAAAAAATCTTTACTCTGCCCTTCAAATATTAATTTAAACCATGAGATTATTCGCTCTACTTCAATACTGTTATACATACTCAAACCCTTCCACTGACTAGATGATTGTAACAGAAACACCACAATATTATTAGTATTGTTTGCACATAATTATAATAGTGTATTTACAACCATGTTTAAACAGTCACACCTTAATAAATCCACTAAACACATCCTTTGCTAGTAATCGTTTAAATTCATACTACAGGAAAACAAAAATCTGTGATTGCTGTAAACTACCTTCCTGCTCTGTATAATGGGAAAAAATAAGCATACTGTATATGGATACACAGTCATGGATGTGCTCAGCCCCATTTAATAACAAACAGCAGTTTGCCTAAAGGTTAAAGAAAATACACTTTTGCCTAAAATGTATTTTCGCTCTAATATATACAATTATACAAGAAAAGAAGGTAACACTGCATCATATCTCTGCACTAAAAAGCAAGCCTGAAAGACTCCACCCTGATGAATGGTTCATCAGTTGCAGTATCTGAAAATTGCAATGTGCAATGTGCAATGTAAAATTGCCACTGAGCATTGAAATGGAATTCATGACTCGTAGTTTATTCAAAGTTGTAAATTTATTCCAGATGTTTAACTTTAGATCTTAATTCTAGTTAATAATTCTGACCTCTTTTTAGAAGGTAAGACATTGAGAAGTGCAGCCTCAACACCATATGGTCAACCATATGGTGAACGTGGGGTTTTTCCTTTGAGTTTTGCAAAGGAAGAGGGAGTTCAAAATTTCTGCTCCAGTAGATGTTTCTTTGGATGAAGTAGGTTTGTGCTTGAGATAGGAATTCAAATGTAACATTCACATAAATGTGCTGCAGTGATGCAGTGACATAGACCAAACCAGTACCAGTCGTATAAGTCAATCACTGATCCTGGTGTGGAGTTTAGAGAGGCATTCCTGCCCTCTAAAACTGTTATTACCAACCCTGGTCCTGGTGGAACACTGTCGCTTTTGGTTTTCATTCCAACTGAGGACTGTGTCACCTGTGCTAATTGATGCCTTCAATAGTTTGAAGATCTAAAAGCAAATTTGTCCCCAAGATGAACATTAGCCTGTAATTAAGCCCTGAGCTAGAGCTAAAACTAGAAGATAATAGTGGTCCCCTGTGACCAGGGTTGGGAACAACCATTTAAAAGTCAAGAGTGTAACTTGTCTCAGAATAACAGAGAACCTGTTACATTAATAGCACTCTTCCTGTCTCTAATGAGCCTTGAAAACCCTTATGCATTTACCACAATATAGAACATCATTACCCAGACTTTTTTTTGTTCAATTTTATGATCACTCAGAAAATATTTTAATCAACTCTTGGTGAAGTTGTTGACACCCTGATTGTTGTTAACACAGAACTGCATGCATTTATATAAAATGTGAGTGCAAGTCTATACATTTGTAAAAGCAGAAGACCATCCATTCATTTATCTTCTAACCACTTCATCCAATCTAGAGTTTCAGGGGAGCCAGAGCATATGCCAGCAGGCACACGACAAGGTATACCCTGGTCAGGACACCAATTCATTGCAGGGCACACAGAGACACAAACACAGACAAGCACACATCCCCAACAGGACCACTTTTCCCAGATGCCATCTAACTTACTGTATATCTACAGTATTAAAGTGTATAAAACATAGCACTCAGATGGAACAGGTAAGAGCATAGAAGCTCCAGACAAACAGCATCCCAGGTCTGGAATTGAACCCTGGGCTCCAGCTCTGTGAGGCAGCAATGCTCACCACTGTTCCACTGTACCACCCAAAGCAGAAGACATTTAAATTAATAAAAAATGATTGACATATTCCAATAACTGCATAACCAAAATGTTCGGATTTCATCAACACTAAATCTAAGATCCATTTTACAGGCTTCCGAGTTATTAATAGTTTTATTTAAGGGAAAATAAAGTCAAGTATGGCACACTTTTCTGCTTGCAATGTGATTAGAATGTACATCTTAAAATTCCTGCCTGCATGTAATGAACCATAACCAAAGCTGCAGGATATATAATATATATGTGAAATCAACATTTCCCTAATTAAATTGCTAGAAATCTGAATTCTGAATAGAGCTGCAAAGCCTCAATACCTTGACAGGTGCAACTGAACTAAGGGGTTCTTTACAAAATCAAGCTAGAGTAAGTGTCTAAGATAATTACAAGTGTTGAGATCACAGTCAATTTTTTTTCCAGGATCATTGTCTGTTTTCCCCTGTTTGAAATCTGTATCAATTAAATTCTGAAATAAATATTCCTGTGTAAAAAAAAAACAAGTTTCACAAAAATAAATAACAAAGGCTTTGGCCAAAAATGCATAAAATACCTTATACTTTAAGGAACACAGAGCACTTCTGAAATATGATTTAATTACTGCATATATTATATCGAATTGGCTATTATTTCTTTACCACAATACAATGCACCATGACTTGTCTCCAAATGACAAAGTTTTCAGAAACAAAAATAAAGTGGAATGTGTAAAAATCCACCAGCGATATGCAGTGAACTTGAAACTTCTGACAGAGACTCAGAGACATGTTAAAGTTTGATTTTGGCCAATAAAGTATTAAATTAAAATCCTGATTAATATTTACTTATGATTATATCTGAAGAGATTTGTTAGAAACATGTTCTTGATTGATCTACTTCCATATATGCTGACTTTGGAAGTTTTTTAATTTATGAGGAGTGAATACAGCTCAATTACATTTTTTTTAAGTAATAAAATGAATCCCATTGAGAAATGTTAAAGCTTTTCATGATCCCACACCATTGAAATCCAAAGTACCTGCCCATGATGTGAATTGTGCAGTGTGCTAAAAGAAAACCTGTTCTATTAAAAATATTGAAACAAATACACCAATAAGATAATACGTTTTTTCAGTTTTTTAATCAGCCTGCAAACCTCAAGATGGAATCTAACAACAGACTGATTAACCATTAAACAGAATCTCAGCTGCATTACTTTAAGTATTACGTATATAAGAAAAATATAAAATTCAGTAACAACATTAAAAAATATTTAAGCTTCCTTTGTTAAACTGCAAACATTTTTTCAAACAGATCCTAAAGTCATTTCTGATATCATCATTAAACCACAGAAAATAATCCAATGGATAATGCCAATGTTGAAAAAAGAATTTCTGAACCAACTTTTAAATTATGGCTTTAAGCATTTTTCTGATAAGGAATGCATCTTCTCCTTCCCAATAGGGACAAATACCCAAATATCAAAGATAATTACACACATGATAGAAATAAATGTGAAATACATACAAATCCTTTGCCCATGGTCAAATTTATTTTCTAATAAACACCCTTTAATCTGTACAGTATCATTAATTGTAATACTGTATGGTGTCAGGTGATAATTGTGCAATGTGATGTGCTTCTTCTGGATGAGATGTTAAACTGAGATCCTAAAGACTTGTAGTAATTAAAGATCCTATTTCAGAATGACAGATGCACTAACCCACATACACTGACATCACATTTCTCTATCTAAATTTTATTCTAAACTTTTGTTGACCTTGAATTTTCTCAGTCCTGCACCTTATCTGCTGTATAGTGAATTTCTAATGCAAGTCAACTACTAAAAACTGCCCCAGCAGTTGCTACACTTGAAAGGTGTCCTACCATTGTCACAGAACAAGTAATAGGTTTATTCCATGCTGAAAAAAAGAAGAAAGAAAAAAGATGAAAGAAAACACAACGTTTCGGCTGTGGAGCCTTCTTCAGGTGGTCTTCACTTGTTCCTTTGCAGCCTTTGCATGCTGACGCAGCTACCCACCTGAACTACTACCATTGTCATGCCCAGTACACCTAGAGGGTGCTCTACTTCTCTCCTGTTCCTAGTTCCCTGCGATTATTCATGTCTTTCTGGTGTGTCTTGTTGTGTAGCCTATTTACTTCCTGCTTCTGCTCTGCTCCTCGCTCAGCATTGAGGTTCAGATGTCCTGAGACCCGCCTGGTCGCACCTGGTCACTCCTGTCCATGGCCTGAGGGCATAGGTTTCTATACGGCATTTCCTGAACAGCTGAGCCCGGGCTAACCCCCATCTCGCCGCTACGCATAGGGTCTATTTTCGCTTGCTTAAGGGTCCTTAAAGGATGAGAAATGCTGCAGGACTGCAAGGTAATGTTATTGTTAAAAATTATTAATAATTATTATAATTTTCTAAAAATGGGGATAGTCATATTAATGGATTATCTGAATGAAGTTACTCTGACATAACCCATTACTTACTGTATAATACAGCATATAATTACTTATAATGTAACAAAAATAAATGTACATTTTTTTAAAAAAACCCAAAGTCCAGCAGTGTATGTCTGCTGTTGCTCAGGGATGTGCATGAAGAAGAAATGGCTACTGCAGTCCAATCACCAATTATGAAATTATATGACAGGTCCACAGTAAAGTGTATCCCAACAGCACATTTCGAAATAAAATGACAGTGCACTACTACAAATACAACACAGGGCTACAGTAGTAACAAAGAAGCAGATTCAGAACAAGCTGGGATTTTGGCTTTTTCTTCCATAGGTTTCACTTCAAATTTTGAATAACCTGCCAGCTGGCTGTCTTTAAGATTATTTAACACAACAGGCTTAGCTTCTAGATTCAGCATGTCTTAAAGAACGGAAGCAAGTAAGGGAATTAGCTGAGGATGAGGTAAGACTTGAATAAATTGTGCACAGTGAGAACTGATTCTCTGTATAGGATCTGCTTACTGAAAGTGAATTCACAGAAACACTGAAACAGCAACCTGACACTGTGGGACAATGCAAAATTATATAAAAGAATTCCTTCAGTTCTTTCTTAGAAACTCTTTCAGAGAGCCTTAAAAATCAGCAACCATTATTCTCAATTCAGAGCCATTTGTGGCTACCACTGAATAAAGTCCTTTACATTAAAAAAGAATATCTTACAAACTTGAAAAAGGCATGCAGGCAGAAAAAAAGCTTGTGGAAAGATTTGTGAAGAATTTTTAAAATTGAAGAGGAAATAAAGAATGTAAGTGAACAACTGCCTACTTTACAGCCTTACAAGCTAAGCTTAGCATGCTGAAAGTTCAATGTCCTGTCATCCAGGAACTAATTTATCACCAGGAGATTCTAAAACTCAGGTGCCAAAAAGTATCATAAGGTGTTGAAAGTTGCCTTGTGAAGGTAAATCTGATCACATCAAGACATGTCTGAAGTTGTTAAATCAGATTTCTATTTAAAAAATACTTATGAAAGCATCCCTCACAGCCCAAATTAACCTTTTTACTGACCAGTAGTCTGGATAAAAACCCTCCAGATAGACAGCCATCACTAGCAATGATGCATATTCACTTTATCAGTCTTCTTATTCTTATCATCATTTCTATGCATACAGTACCTGTATGTACAGTAAAGCCATTCTTAAAAGAAAATAAATAATAAACGTACATTTACAATCCCCCCAAAATTAAATGTTTCAGATTATAGTACATGAGCTCAGATTACAATTATCATTCAACACTGAAATATTTACAAAGACAATAACTAAAAACCTTGTAACTTTTATCATATGTGGCTATTTTCATCACTGATTTTATCATTTTGCATGAGTTGATTGCATATCTGAAATTCAACTGGTAGAAGATATACTGTAGCATCAGGTTGGAGGATGGAGATGCAGATGGGTATTGTGCTTCAGCTTTTTTTAGTTAAGAGTTAAGAGGAGATAGAACAGGACAGCCAGAGCCTGTTGGAGAAACAGGCGCAAAGAGTTTGAGAATGGTCTGAGATCATTGCCGAGACGCTGACAGAGGGGAGGGTAGAGAGAGAGAGAAAGATTGTTTTCCTCAGGGAAGGCAGAATAAAGTTCCAGAACTTAGGAGCTTGAATCTCAGAGACCTGTAAAGTCTACACATTTTCTTTCTGGTGTTTAAAAACATGAAAGAGTGTTTTGTTTTGTCAGCAGGTAAGTGAGCTGTGCCAGTTTACCAAATGTGCTCAATCAGAATGCAAAAGGCAGTTTTGGTTTTGTTTGGTTTTATTTCTATTCTGAGTGATGTGAACTGCTGCACTTTGAAAAGTCTCAATAAAGAGTTTGGTTTTTGTTTACTCCTGTTTCGGCACATTTTTTGTGTGTGTTAGATTCTGCCTGTTAACAGTGACCCAGATATTTCACCCCCCGGGACATCAAAGTAACTGCATGCTATAACTTAATCATCCACATATACAGCATTCAGAAGTTTTAATATTTTAAGTACTTACTATAAGCAGATCACATAGCCTCCTTACAGGTTTAAACAAGCACACCATTCCTCATCTCACTTGGGAAGACCACTAAGGTCCTACTTTTGTGGGGAGAAACATGCAAATAATCAGAGCCTTTGTACCTCGTCATTCCACAGTTTGGGCAACAAATGTGTGAACCATGTAACACACAATGGAAGAATGTTGTTTTACCAATTCAGAACAATTCAGCACTTTTGATTGTGTACAAGGCCAAAGATCATGTGATGATAAATACTGCCAACATAGAGAGTAGTTTGAAGAAATCAGTGTTGCAGAAAGAGCATTTCTTAAATCAATCATGACAGACAGATAGACGAAGATATGATATGACAGAAGGCTCCACAGCCAAAACTTTGTGTTTCTTTTCTTCTTTTTTTAGCATTGAATAAACCTTTACTTGTTCCTTTGCAGCCTATGCATGCTGACGCAGCTACCTACTTGAACTACGTCAGCCTAATTCTGCTGTGACCCACTATGCTTTCTGCTACATCTTTTTTCTAGATCTATTCCTCATTCCTCTCCTCCTCCCTAGTCTACTTGCCCTTCTCTCACCAAGCCAGCATTCCGTCTCTTCACAGCGATATGTTCCAAGACCAGGCTTTCTAACCACCTCTTATTCCTTTACAGATGTTGTGTTTACAATATAATTCCTAAAGGATTTCATCTGAAATTTAACACTTTTTCCTTTGACTCTGACACCACCACAGTATAAGCAATAGAGTTCCACCCACTTTGAACATGAGTTATAATTACTGTACCTCTCTTAGTACTAATTCTCACAACACTCCATTCTCTGCAATGCATCCTCATTTCTAAGCAAGTCATCGCTGCAATTTATGGTTTCTGTAACACATCCACGTCCAGAACAACAAACTTGAGTGGTATTTAAAATATAATTGGTGTCTGTAAGGGATGAACTGCTTGTTAACAGTGCTAAAATGATGAGAATGTAACGAAACAGTTCTTTCCAGACCCTATGCGGACGACGCAATCCGGGGTAGTGAGGAAACACTAGGAAAAAGTCATGCAGGATTCGGGAATGAATACGGGGGGGCGTGACCAAAGTGCACTGGTGTCCAGGGGGGTGAGTCCGGGGCAAACAATCCAAGGATAAGACAAACGGAAAATCCAAAAGACAGGGCAAAAGTCCAAAAGCCAGGCGATCCATATGAGACAGACGATTTAAAAATGGGAACCGGGTCGGAACCGGCAGGGGGAACGGGAACAGGAACAGAAACCTGAAAACATAACAGAGCTAGGCGATTTCAGGTCCTGGGCTCGCACGATATGGGAATCAAATGCAGAGCCCCGAACTGAGTGGGTGTTTAAGGGGGATGGGAAGGAGGCTGGAACAAGGGGCAGGTGCACAAAATTAGGTCCGAAGTGAAAGAGCCGGAGCACCCTTAAGGAGGAGAGACTACAATCGTGACAAAGAAAAAATTAATTTAAATGTACAGTACTCACATCAAGGGCAAACTTCCAATCCACTTAAATTAGCTTTTTTCTGAAAAGAGAATAATAGAATATTTTTTATTTAATTGGCAAAAACTAATGATTCAGTATCATAGTGACCAGCACAATTATTAGAAATTTTACTGCCAGTTTTTCAGAACTGGAAATCATGAAAATGGGAATGTCCTGTAACTACCTCTCAAAGCATTTCTCTTTGACACCCTCATAAATATATTGAATCCCACTATGCTGTAAAATGTTCTCTCTCTTTATTATCACGTGGCTAAAAATGACAATTAGGAAGAAATATATAGCTTCCCCTCAGGCTAAGCTGGACAGGAATAGGTTAATACAGGTGTCTATATAGAAAGGGCTGACACCAGTGATAAAGCAAGCTCTTGCTCCTCAGTAGTACTGTCAGTAGTATTGTATAGCAAATGCTAAGAGAAGCATTTGGCCCAATCAATGACACAATCCGTGAGAACAACACAATCTTTTGCTCTCTCAGACATGTTTGCACTGCTCAGGTCAAGATAATGAAAAAGCTTGCTGGCTATGTTGACACACACAAAGCAAAACTGCAACAGGCTAAAAAAGACTTTAACTACTATGACCAGATGATTGACTTTATCTTCTGAGGTTGTTTTACATTAAGGATTGGATATGCAGTGAGGGTTGTTATATATGATCAATTCATATTTATTTCTCACTCTTTACTGTATATTATAGAGTGACATTGGAATGCTAGTGTTTGAAATCGCTGTGTGTTCATCACTGACCTACTGTATTTTGTGGGGTTAAGGCTGGAGTGGCATTCTATTAGAGGAAGAGTAGACTGTCTTGCTATTCATTGCTTTTCCGTGCAGGGCTCTCAGACGGGTGGTGAAGGGGAGGTGTGCTCTCTGGTAGGAGTGATGCACTGTCAAGCTTTCCATTTGATGTCTGTTTTGGATCACCTTGAAGAGCTCTGGTTAGGGAAGGAATTGCTGAGGACCCTTACTGTATTAGTATTTTGGTGTATTTCCTATGATCTTCTGACTGTTTCTGTCTTTGAGTTATTTTCAGGATCAGAGCACTGTACTTGTATGCTTTCTTTTTCTGCAAATGTTTTTATACATGTCTGTTGTCTTTAGATTTGCAGTATCATGCAATTTTTTATCTGACCCTTGAATTTGTCTTCAATACTAATGAAGAACTAAAATATCCTGTCCTGCAATATGCAGTCTATATTCTATTTGCAGTCATTTCTTTAGATTATGTAAAAGCTTTTAACCTTATAGAAGGAGCTACCTATGGAAGTTAAAACATATCTGTTAAGGAGCTGAAGTTTATAAATTATATAAAACAATATATGAAAACACCTCACATTCACAGACACATTTCTAAGTCTTGTAAATTCACAGTTATCTATCTCCAATATGTCCAGTCACTTTGGATATAAAACCAGCTGATACAGGTCTGCTCAGCTTCCTCTGAAAACTTCACTGACAAAACTGATTCTACCTGTAAGCATACCAAACATGCTGCTGGTAAGCATTTCACATATTTTAATGTTGAAATTAATTGTTTTTTAGCATAGCTTAATTTTAAGCACAAATTTGAAAATCTGTCAGTTTTCAATTCAGTGGGTGCAGCTGATCTTAAGAGATTTCAAACGGGTTTTTGAATCTGCAGTGCTCACCATTATCTTGTTGGTTGTAAGATTCTAGGTTCTGTCTACCTGCTGAAATACTAAACTGAAGTATTGTAATTCCAGGCGTTTTCTGAGATTTCCAACGGGAGCATTTAAGTTAAGGAGTCATGTGCATTGAGTAGGCACACTGTTTCTCACCTAAACTCTCCATTATACAGTATGTATCATGTGCACTTCATTTTATCAGTGGAGAGCTAATAGTTGTTCAGTGTATATAACAATAAAAATAAATTATTTGCTTGCATACCAACTTGTAAAGTTTCCTTTTGTAGATTTAAAGAAATTTAAATGTCAATAGTATTTCAAAGAAAGCTTTAACAGACTGACAAAATTATATATGTAGTTTAAAAATTCAGAAAGATTAATAAAAATCTATGCCTTGTTTATCACAAAGCTTAAACTGCACAACAAATGCTGATTCCTTCTGTCGACTCAAATTTTGATGTTTCCGAAAGCAGAAAGACCAAAAGAATGTCTTTTAGTTTAATTCTATCAGCCCTAGGTCAACTCAGATCTCAATGAATCTGTTTCATGTTTTAACCACTGACATTTCCTTTGGATTGCTCCAAAGAACGTCAAGATGACAGATGAGTTCAAAGCCTCAAAATCCTCTAAATTGCTTCTTGTGCACCACATACTCACATATGCACACAAAATGAGTTCACCTCAGAGAATTAGGTTATCAAAGGACCCCCAGAAAACCCCAAGGTAGAATCTAACATCGGAAGTTCAGAGGTCACACTCTGATTTCTTATTTTCTCACCTAACAGTAATGTCCTTATAAATTGTACTGCGAACAAACATTCTTGATTACATTGCATCTTATAAGCACCTTGAAAGAGAATCGTCCCCATCTGATTTGATCTGATATTTACTGTATATAGATATTTTTAAATGTTAATTAACATACTTTTCTGCTTGGCTTTTTGGCTTGAATTCTCTCATTCCATTGGTAGAAGATGCATAGATATTTTATGAAATTTGCTTAGATATTTCGATATAGAAATATTGTCAACACATATATACAAATTATGTGTTTTAGAGGAAAAAATAAAATTATGTAGTTTAGCCCTAAGATGTTAATTTTATGCAAAATAATCTAGCCTGGCAAACTGTTAAGGCCTCTAAGAAACCCTATGACTAGATACTCAAACTGAAAAATTCTGTAAATACACACAGCCATTAGAAGTTTTAAAGTGATCCTTGAAAACCATTATTCCTCTAATCCCTTAAACACTTGTAAGAAATATTAGCTGTTAAAGAGACAGAGTATAAATAATTATACTCTTGTTTACCAGTCTCATATATTTAAGAAAACCCTATCTAGGTACTAACCCTCCCCTTCATAAACAATCAGGACATAGGGAATCCCTAACCTATAGACCTATGGAGTAATGATTCCAAATGTCCAATGTCAGTGATATTTTTATACCCACACCTGGTCATCTCCTATTTGGAGAAATGTGTCTTGTAACAAAAACCTCATTTGACAAATAACACACAACAATTATTTGTATGGTTATTTATTTAAATTAAATCAGTCAGTATTCAACAAAAAAGTAATTGCACCCTTTTGTCCTTCCAATACCATCTCGATTAAGAGGGTATGTAGAATCAGGTGCATAATTGCGTAGATTCCCATCTGGTAAAAAGGAATTGTTAGCAGCTTCAATACATGCTTTTATAGAATTCTACAGTAAACAAATGGGAGGCTTGGCGTCAACTGCCTCATGTATTTTCAGATTTGTATTAGTTGTGGAGGTAAAGTTATGTTAGAAGTTTTAAGTATAGAACTTTGAGGACTTTTTATATAATTTGTCCATTGTACAGGGACAAGAGTCAAGTCTGCCTTTGAGTAATAAAGTTAGTCTTGGATCAAGCCAGGAACATCAGTTCAAAGAAATTCAGTTCAGCTTTGAAAATGCTCTCTGGAAAGCACCTACGGATTGCTTTGGGAACAATTTAAACCAGAATCTGAAGTTTTGAAACCATTCTGATTCAGTCTCAAAGCTATCTTAAATGACTTCATTTTTGATGAAGAAAAAACAGCTACCAAGGGGATGTTAGGGATTTGGAAAAAATACAAATCTTTTCCAAAGAAAACTACAATTCTTTAGTTTTTAACCAGTTCAGAACATGCTAAATGGATTTGAAAATATACAGTAACATGTCGTACCAGATGTCAATATGTTTTTTGATACTTATAAAGTCAGGCAAAGTAAGGAATTTGCAATATATACAGTAATTTAGCACAATAATTTCCCCTTACTTTAATTTTTAATCTATAAACACCTTCATGTTGAATTTTATCACACCTGCATGACTTTAAAGTTTGAAATACTATCCTGTATCAGCAAAGTCAAAACTCATTATTGCTTTATGGTCAACAAATTTGTAATTGTATCATACGTTTTATATGAATGACAAGTACAATGCAATGTTTTATTGTAATGTAAATAATTGCATATGATCATATTATTGTAGATCAAAAACATTCTGTATTCAATTTATTGATTTCAAGTAATTGTAGAAAAGTGAAAAGAGTGTAAAATTCAGTATTTGGGTATATATTGGTCCCTTTGAGGGAATCAATGCATTGAGTGCTCAACCCATTAAGATTATATTCAATGAATCATTTCAATGCTTTGCCATATCCATTTTGAGTCCTTGCCTATTCTCAGACTGTCCCGATATCAGTTTATTTGTAAACAAAGATTAAAATCTGGAGATCAACTTGAATAGGTTAAGATTCTCAACTTTTTTCTCCTCATTAATTTTTTGGTTGCATCGCTTGCATATTTTGTGTCATTGTCATGCTATGTGGTGAAGTATGATTATTCCTCATTATGAATTATGAGTATATCTTCATAATCTGACTTTCTGTAAGATCAGTGTGTCTGAGTGAGGCAGTTCCAGAGAATTATATGGATGCCAAGGTCATGACATTATAGTACCTCCAACATGCTTCAGAATTATAAAGAGTTTTAGAATAGACAAAACCAAGAAATGTTTATCAAACTTTACATCATGGAGACAGAAAGGAATTAAAGATGCTCCAAAGAACACCAACTCATCTATGAAGAGGCGTGAACATGCATGGCATTTTTTGGACTCCTATGCTGATGAAAATTCATAACTTGTTCATCATATTTCACACTCACATCACTCATGACATTGAGTGATACCACTGTCTGTAGGGTCATACACCATACGTTTTGAAGGCAGTATAGATAATATGATTCTGCTTAAAAAGGACATGTATTCAGTGTGAAATGCACTGTGATATCTATATGTGGTAGTAGTTCAGGTGGGTAGCTGCGTCAGCATGCGTAGGCTGCAAAGGAACAAGTAATAGGTTTATTCCATGCTGAAAAAAAGAAGAAAGAGAACACAACGTTTCGGCCGTGGAGCCTTCTTCAGGTGTGAGAGAGACAGGGCAGTAGGCAAAGGTAAAGTAGCGGGAGAACAAAGGTTGGGAGGGAGGAGGAGTGAGAGGCGGGAGCAGGGGACAGAAAGAGAGGCCAATCAAGAGGTGTGAAGTCAGAATGGGTGCAGAGAGGTGTGAAACGAAACTTCCAATGAATGGAGAAAATTTAAAAGAACAGTAGTCTGTCGTTAAGGGAAGGGAGAAGGTGTGATCCTAGCTGCAGAATAATTTTAGTTTCGGTGGTCTTTCTGATGTATGAGTTTGGAAAACCGTCTTTGAGAACACAGACGGAGAGATTAGAGTGGTCGTGGCCGTCAGAGGTGAAATGAGAAACAATGGGCTTGGAGAGATCTTTAATCTTTACAGCCCTGACGTGTTCTCTGAAACGGTCTCCGAGTCTCCTTCCTGTTTCTCCAATGTAGATGGCTGGGCATTTACTGCAAGAGATACAGTAAACAAGGTTGCTGGAGGTACAAGATGCTGTCTGGGTGATCCGGAATTGTCCTGAGGGGCCTTGAATGAGTGTGGTGGTGGCTGTGTATTTGCAGGTGATACAGCGAGCTCTGTTGCAAGGGAAAGTGCCTGGTGTGGATGGTTGTTGAGGGCGGTCAAGGGAGCTGTGAACAAGGAGGTTACGCAGATTAGGTGGTCGGCGATATGAGATATCTATATGTCTGGTTCCTACTAGGAGAGGAAAAGTACATTTGATTATAGCTTGAAATTTAACTCAATCGACTCTATATATAATTTCTATTATTGTTAAATACATTGAATGAGCCTGCTTAAACCATCAACCGATATGATGTGCAAATTGTCCTATCCCTGTGTAGAATGTTTTAAATGAATTATTCAATATATACTCCATCATATAAACACTATTGTGCTGATAAGTACCATCATTGTCCCACCACCAAACTACCAAGCCAAATGGATTTTAAAACTGTTTATTGAAATGTGGCTGCAAAAACATTTCACAGCATCCAGCAAAAACCTAGCATCCCCCAGTGATAAACAAGCCGTGTACACACATACACAGTCTGTCATTTATAGTACAAAACTTCAGTACCACCAGACTCTGGTCTTGATTGCCTCCTGCAAGTACTAGACATACAAAGAATAAGAGCAGCACATACTTGAAAATATAGGAAAAATGTAAAGCTGTTATTAAATTATTATCAAGTTTTTACATTTACTTTAATTATTTGATTCATCAACATTATAATTTCAGTCCGGTAGTCCTTTAGAATACTAGGGTTAAGACATCCATTTTAAAGACTGGTTTGGTTATCTGACATGTTTAAAAGCAAGACTACTGTTTTGTGGCTCAGTGTTTAATCTGACTGACTGGGACCGTTATAGTCAAGTGACGACTGAACATTGCAAGGCAAGAATTTCTGGAGATCAGAAATATTTTCTCCATGCTGGTGTTTAAATATATAAATATTCTTTCAAATATGTCCTTTTTACAAACATAACTTTTATGTCAACAAATGAGCCTGTCTATTCCTAAAATTTTAAAAGCATGCAGAAATGCCTTAGGATATTAGAGTTGAGGAGTGAGAAAATGTAATGTTGTTGGTCATTCTTCAGATGGCCTTTCATAACTTGCAGTAGGGTCTTGACATTTATGAATTTGATTATTCGGGATTCAGTCTGGCTGAAGGGGTTCTGTTTGGAAGAAGAACGAAGTGGGATAAAGCACAACTTTCAAATTAGTCAGTCATCTTCCTGTGACAGATTAGTTTTTCAGATCAGTTGCAGATCAGAAGCTTCTGGGGATTTTTTTCCAGTCAAGCTATTTTCTCTGGAATAGCTGTGCCCTCACAAACGATTCACACCGTCCAGGTGCAGATTATTCAAAAGCTGTCTCATATAGGCCTAAAATCTGAACTTGAAGGTAAGGGCCAATCAAGGACATTTACTTTCTTACTGTTAAGCCCTCCAGTACAGCTTTGAATCATCTTCCTTAAGACGTGAATTTCTTTACCAGTTTCACACCCGAAGAAGGCTCCATAGCCAAAATGTTGTGTTTCTTTTCTTATCTTTTCAGCATGGAATAAACCTTTACTTGTTCCTTTGCAGCCTGTGCATGCTGACTGAGCTACCTGTTATGTCAAGCCCCCAGAGAACTCACTGCCTGTAAGAGTGGGCAGGTAGGATGTATGGATCCTGTGCAGGACTCGAGAGAGAGAGAACACCAATCCAAATCACTAAGCAAAACGTAAACCAGGAAACAAGCAAGTAGGTTGAAACATGAGAAAGACAACCAGAGAGCAACAATCCAAAATGCAAGACAAAGTCTAAAAGGAGGGGTAGGCTAGAAGATCAAATACCGAATGAAGACTAGTAAGGAAATAACATGCACTTGGGAGCTCTAGGAGAATCTGCAATAGTGAGCGTGGAAGTGAGGAAAGAGGGGAACTAAAATAGTGGCGGGAGTAAACAGTGATAGGTGTATTACGTGAACGTTTGTTAAACAAGGCGCATGTGGGAATGCGAGATGGGACAGAGATGCGTGTGGAAATCGTAACACCGCCCTTAATCAACTCCTTCACATTCCAGTTAAGTTTCCAAATAATTAATCAGACACATGACTCCTTGCTCATTATTGGGTTACACCTAGCTAGAGCTGCATTGTTCCCTGTTCCCTGTTCCCTGTTCCCTTTTCCCCAAGATTTCTAGGTTTTTGGCTCTGACCCCTGGCTTTGTCTCCGACTTCATCATCTCGATCTCAACTTGGTTATTGTGGATTTACTGGTTTTTGACCCTGGTCTGACCTCCTGACCCATGTTTTTGGATAAACTCCTGCTGGTACTTTTGAGTTCAGAAGATTCTGCTTAGGGTCCTTCTTCCACACCGTAACAGCTACCTACTTGAACTTGCATGTTTGCATCAAGTCTAAAACTTTTCATTTAGACCAAAGGGTTCAAATTGTGTCTTATCTGACAACAAAACTTTGCCACATGTTTACAGCATCATTTGATTGATGATTTGTTGCAAACCCCATGCAGGATTTTAGATTGGTTTTTTTTCAGTTCTATACAGTATGTACCCCTTTAGTGAAGTGACTAGAATATTGTTGGAGTGATCAATGACATTTACTTCAATCTCAGGCACTGAACTCTGAGTTTTCAAGTCACCATTGGCTTCATGGTAGGATCCCTAAAAAGATTCCTCCTTGGACGGCTGGTCAGTTTGGATGGACATCCCAATCATAGTATTGTTATTACTCTTCTCTTGATCTGTGCCTTTATCTCCGATTTGTCACTCAACTAATTGTGTAATTGTAATTTTGGACATGTAAAATTAATATAGATTTGCCACAATAATTGTCTTAAATTGTCATGCAATCATGTTTTTTTATTTTCTTTTAATCTAATGATTAACACGTTTTTCAATACAATAAGCAAAGGAAACAATCACAGTTCACAGGGGTATCAAATAGCTCTGACGTAACTGATATCATGAAATCACTGATTTTTAAGATCTTGTGCAACTTGTCAGCCTCATATCTAGAAGACACTGACAAACACAAACATCTTGTGGGAAAAGTAACCAGTGATGATAAGAGGCTCGCAAGAAATCTGCAACTGTCTTTTTTGGGGATGCAGTCTAACATGATGACTGTGTATTACAAAGTATAATTGTGTTGGAAAATGTGTCCACCAGCTTGTACTTAAACTGGAAGGAGGACAGACCAGAAGACGTCTATATAGGGTTGGGCAATGAGAATAATGTCTCACAACAACATAATGTAACAGCAGGTTCTGATAGGAAATGAGAATTAATTGTTCTCCAAACTTTCACTCTCTCCCACACTCATTCAACCTCTCATTCAACAGTTTAGACGTTCAGTGCAAATTATTTTCCTGGGTATCAATAAATGCAGAAATAGCCAAAAGCAAAGCTGAGATTAAACTTTATGTCATCAAATAAAATGTCATATTTCAATCTTCTGTGACCAAGGTTATCTTAAATTGTTTTCCAACATTATCAAAGAAGATGATGGAGAGTAAGGATTTGGCAAAGACAAGGCCTATAGCACTGAAGACCGTAGTCTGGCACATGTTGTAATGCTTGTGCAGTTTTTATAAATATATAAAGAGCTTTTAATTTTGTTTTCTCCAAATTAATAACTGCTTTGTCAGTTGAGTTGGCTTTCAATTCCCATACTATACTAATGTTAATGTAACAGTACTAAGTAGTTTCATAACCTGTGATATTAATAATTTTATACTGATTAAATAGTACAGCAAATACAGAATTTCAAAGAAACCCTTAAAGCTACTTATGCTGGTTTGATGAAATGTAGCTTAGTAGAATATCGCATGAAAACTATACAGCACAACACTTTTAACTTACTGTATGTTCAGTCTTGGAAATCCCTTGCAAAAATCCCTGGAATAAAACCTAAGAAAGAAATTGCAACATTAAAATAAATGTCTGTAGTATTGCACAATAAGACATGGAACAAGTCACAAATTAAGCTTTAGAGAAATGTTGGTGAAAGTTTGTCACTTTTAGATTTTTCATTTCAATTTTAACAGTTTCTCTAGAAAATCTTAATGTTTTTTTAATGAAATAATACAAACTGGCAAACCTCTTTATTTGGCATCTTAGGTGTTTAGATTTTTTTATTATCCCCAAAAGCCAGATAATACCCTGGCATATGATCTCTCTATATTGAAGTTTGCTCTGCTGTATTTAATTCACGGTTCCTCAGCCTGGGTTTCTAATTTATAAATCGAAAGAAAGAGATCATTACATGATCTTCAGTGATGCAGCATTTGCCTTATGTAAAGCAAATCTCCGGGCCAGACGTTCTTGCAAATCTCCTTTTAGATGATGGTAATTCTGAAGGGATTTACTAGTTTGCACTTTAACATTTGCCTGAGGATTTAGCTGTTCTCACATTACATGACTATAATGTAAAGACATAAGACACCCATTGGTTTTACATCTACCATTTCTGACGAAGAGGAAAATGAAAAGCAGGGCCACTGAGCTTTTGATATTGTGTGTTTCTTTGGTGTCTTTTTTAGATTTCTACACAAAGCATGTTCAAACAAAAAGAATGTTATTATTTGTAAGTTGTTTTTTTTATAGAAACAGAGTGTGCATTTCACAAGTTTGCAATAAAAGGTATGCAAGACATGTTTGCAAGTGCCTGGAAGAAAACATGCAAAAAAGAAATTTAAATTCAATGTCATTATTACCTTTTAGTCTGAACAGTGGTAAACATATTTGTCTTTAATACTTGGATAAGTTTGACTGTATTCAAGAAAATTCCAACTGTTTTGTTTTTTATGAATTTTAAAGAAACATTTCAGTTCAATGTTTTATTTTTAATTAAATACCAAATACTGTAGCAGGTGTTTGCTGGATGTCATTATAAATTGTAGCAATGGTCCTCAGAAATAACTTTGTGGTTGCAAATTTATGAAAGTTTCTTCACTATTTTTACTGTGTCTTCATGTATAGTACTTCCAGTTATATCACAAAAATATTCTCACCAGGCAGTGATTTATTACAGACATTCATGCTTTGCAAACCCAAGTGCAACTGATTTGATTTTACTAAACTTTTTCTTTTCCATTTTAATCTGCTTTAAGTAGGAGATATGTTATGTGTCCAGACAGCGACATCCTCACTCACCTTCACAGCTGATAGGAGGCTGGAAAAAGGTTCCTTTTTCCATGGCAAATAGGAAATCAACAAGTTTGTATGATGGTTAGTTCACTTTCAATTCTTGGGGTCTGGCCTCAAATCATTACTAAGGTGGTTTCTTTATGGAGTTTGCTGTTCTTTTCATGTTTCTGTGAGTTTCCTCTGGGTATCTCTAAATTGTCTGCATACTTGTGTTGGTGCCCTATGATGGACAGGCATCCTACTACTCATTGCCTGTGTTTCCAAGATTCAGGGCTACAACAAACTTTACCAGGAATAAGCAGTAACAGACAAATGAATGGCATTACTGAGATTAAACACTTTCTCATACTAAAAGGTCTGCATTTAGCAGATACTGTAGGTAGAAACTTTAATACAATTTAGACCAAACCTTTTTACTATTTATAGATAATTTTACAGTCTGTGACAACACTTCCTTTTATTTTACAATTTTATATGAATTGCATGTTTGTAATATAAAACATTTTAATAATGTTAGTTGTTTAATATCATCATCAATTCCCCTTCGGGATCAATAAAGTCTTATCTATCTATCTTAACTACATTTGTTTTTATAGGAGTTTTACATAGATGTACTGCATTTGAATAAGGTCATCAATGTTAAACCAACATAATTCAGTTTTTGTTTTATGGCATTTGAGATTGGATTTTGTTATTTTTAAATCCAATTACTCTTATCATAGAATGGGATGTGTATCAGTTCTAAAACATTTTAGCTCTTTGAATTACTTTGTATTAATTAATCTCTCTTATGTGTATAGTTGTGGTCTAAAATGATAATACTTGTGTGGATTTACAGAAATGATATTATATTCCACAGATACTGTAATTTAATGAACAGGTAAGAGTTTCTATTCTTGTCATGTCATGTCCTTGACTCTTTTTACAGATATATGAAGCACTAAAATCATTATCTTCAAAGTAGTGATACCAAAACTATTTTATTCGGCTGAGAAATCTATAATATCTCAGCCTTATGGGATAGTAAATCCTTAAAACTCCCTTGAAGAATTTTAGGGTAACAATTGAAAATGTCTATATTTGCAAAAACATCCAATCTTCTTACTTGAGCCTATATCTTTCAAGCTCCTTTTCCAATTTAGTTAATCACAAAATAAAACTTCAAAAGTTTTTGCTCAGATCCAATAATATAGAACTTGGATCCTCCTACCAAGGCATAATATGCTATGTTGTTCTAGATGAAAGAGAACCAGTTGGAAAAGCCTGTTTGACTCAACATGTTTTTAAGAGAGATTTGAAAACTAGGACAGGCACAGCATTGCTGATGTCCCATGACAAAGCTTTCTACAGTCATGGGGCATAACAACTAAAGACCCTTACACCCTAGGGGAGTGATTTTCAAAGCTTAGAGAATTCTGTTGAGGAAATCTCCATACATAATATTCTGGAATTAAAACAAAACAAAAACAAATTATGTTTATGCCATATTTACATAAGCTCATCTTAGTTGAGCAAAACAGGCCATAAACTTAAGTAAAACACATGTTGCCTTTAATGTTTCTGAATTTCACAAGGATGAATAAACTGGCATCAAGTTAGCAGTCAAAAACTGTATGAATACAGAACTGAAAAATATAGTCTAAATAAAGATTGTTTTAATTCCATTTAATTAGCAAAACTATGAAGTGTGTACTTTTTAACATAAACGTATAATTACAACAGGTAATTTTAGGTGTATTTCTGCCCATTCATAAAAAATAAATAAAACATGATTTGTTAATTTTGCATTTTTGCTGTTATGGGATTACTTATTATACATTTCTAAGTGTTACTTAAATAATAAATCTAAAAGAGATCCATTATACATTAATGGTTTATTGGTTAATATTTCAGTTTAGCTGCTTTAAAGTTAGATAATCTGAACATCACCATATTATTTCAGTATTTGTCTTCATGATTTTAACAGTTTTACTTGTTTTTCCAGTACTTCTCCCATAAGAAAGAAATCAAATGGTTTATCCCTGGTCCTGTATGTGTGCATTGAATTAAAGTAATGAGCTCCACTGAGGCTAACTACTTGGGTCAGCCAAGAATAAAACAAAACAGAATGAATCTGAAATTTGTATTCAGCTCTGATAAGATGTGGTCTCTCAGTAATTTTCTTTAAATTTATTCACTAAATGCATCAGATAACAAAGAGTCTAACTGTCACTGTTCAACAATCTTCATCAAAGGACTCAGAGTGTATGATTGCTTTAAAAAATGCTGTAATAGAGAACAAGTAATTCTAGCTTAAAACATTTTATAGTCATGAAAGCATTTCTCGGTGATGAGATCTTGTACAAACACAAGCAAGCACTCAGTCTTCTTAAAAAGACAGGCATAATGGGAGTTCTAAGGGACACTAAGTATAAATTAATCTTCATGCTTAAAAAGCATTCTGTATATATCCAATCAATTGGAAATGTATGAATGCTGCAAACCTTTACTATTACTAATTAACCAAACATTTTGCCACATTAAGCTGACACCAACGACAGAATCACCAAGATCTTGAACAATATAAGACACCCAGTGAAGTTAAGCTTGCCAGCATTTGTTTAAATTCAATCTTAAGAAGTAAATGCTTGAAAATATTTTCAATATTGCAAATATTTCAATAGTGAAAATTCTCCACAACAACTAAATGTTACCAATTTTACTTGATGACAGGTCCTTACATATCCCTTCACACCAGGGATCAGCAGCTTGCCTGTACATAGAGATGCCTGTCTGTGGCAGAGGATATCAATGTCCACAGATGTCCAAGGGAGAGGCTGTACATAAGGAGATGAAATGTTTTCTTGTTGTTGAATTGTCAGTTGCCAGTGGGTGAAAAAAAAACACAACAGAAAGAAACTGTTTTTTTTCATATTCCAATTTTCACTTGAAAGAAGAAAAAACATGGAGGGGATCAAGGAAGAGGGGAATGGAGCTTAGAACAGTCCTGACAGTTCCTTCACACCACACAGAAAATACAGAATGAAAACAATAATAACCGACAACTAACTGGAGCTTTGCACATGACCTTATTTATTACTATATTGCAAATTCAAGTTAAACTATTAAAAGTGTGTCTTTCACAATGATTCAACACCTTTGTATTATCCTCGGAAGCAATCCACTTAATGGTCTTTTTTAAATTACGATTTTCCAAATTCTTTTTTGGTATTTGGATTTAATTGTTCAACTTCCTGATGAAGTGATTTCATTTCAGTTGAAGAATCACATATAGTATGAAGTAAATCCCACTGGCTTGGAAGAAAAGATTTCCAAGATATTTGACTGAAGTGCTATAAATCCTGAAAAGGATTGATAAATTTTGTGCAAAACCTTATTCGAAAACACATCAGATCTAGATGTAATATAAGGTAGTTAAATGTAATTGCATAGTTGTACTTGGTTCTATAATTTTGAAAACATTATACAGTATCTGTCTCATGGTAATGTCAATGTCTCATGGTACAAACTTGTACAAGCAGATCTCACAACTGAAAGAGTATAAACAACTTTAAAAAGAAATAATGAAACTAATCTGAACATTACCACTCTAATGCTGCATTATATTCTTTTGTTGCTGCCAGCATTGCCCATCAAGGAATATACTTGCAGTAGACCTGAAATGACTACTTTCCGACCTGTTGTTTAATAATGACAGTAGTGGTGATAGTCTGTCTGGGACAGATCCCATGACATGACATAATAGATGAAGTTCAACTGAATACTGTTAGGAATCCCTGGTGGGAAGATACAAGGATCCTGTGAGGCAGGCCAACAATCCAAAATGATAAGCGAGTACGTGGTCCAAAGGAGAAGGGTGTTTCAGTAACCAGGAAGAGCGTTAGAAGCGTACAATCCGAAGCAAGAGGCAAGGTCGTGGTCAAAAGGCGTAAGGTAAGTCCTAATCCGGGGAGAACACAGGTGGCAAACAGTCCGAGGCGAGAGGCGAGGTCCAAAGTCGAAAAGGCAGAAGGGGAGTCCAAAATCCAGAATAAACAAGGTACGGGGAAAAACTCCAGGTAGAGCTCTCAAGGAGTAGACTCAATACCGAGCAGCGGGAAGCAGGTTAAGATGGTATAAATAGCACTGCGTGCCTCACGGTAGAGCGTGTGCAGGTGGGTTAACTCGTGCGGCGGCGTTTGTTAATAATAACCCGCTGCTGGTGCTGATTAGATCGCTTAAGAGTTGGTCTTTGCTGGCTGGCGGTCGTGACAAGTACTTATTCTATGAAAATACATGGAAGAAGATTTAGGACAGTTCAGGCTCTGTTTTACACAGAGAGGATTTGGGAAGTCTACTGTCACCAATACCTAAATCAAAACAATCTTATGAAGCAGTCCCTGGTTCTGTGTATAATGGGAAACACAGAAGTAAATGAAATGTAAAGTACTTTAGTTTTCCTTCTGTTATTTATACAGGCTGATCCTAAATATCAAGCGATGCAGTATATTCAGTCACGTGAAAAAGAAAGTACACCCTCTTTCAATTCAATGGTTTTACATAACAGGGCATAAATAACAATCGTCTGGTCCTCACCAACTTCTATAATTGGACAAATCTAGTCTCAGATTACACATAACAGACAACACATAACAGATTTCACTATGCCATTATTTGTTTAACAAAAAGTAAGTCAAACTGCAGAAACCATGTGGGAAAAAAATAAGTACACCCTAACTGCTTCCATAGGAATTAATTCAATTCAATTTATTTTTATATATATATATTATTTTTATACAACAAGGTTGCCCCAAGGCGCTTAACAATGCAAGTGAATTAAGAAGGTAATTAGCAGCCAGGTGCTGCTAATCAAATGCACTTGATTCGTTGTTCATCAGAAAGTGTGACCACCTCTATAAAAGCAGAACTTTTGGCAGTTTGGTAGTCTGGAACACTTAGGTGTGTGCTAACACCATGCCAAGGAGAAAAGACACCTGCAATGAACTCAGAGAAGCAATTGTTGCTGCTCATCAATCTGAGAAGGGTTATAAGGCCATTTCCAAATATGAAATCCATCATTCTACAGTGAGAAGGATTATTCACAAATGGAGAATATTCAAGTCAGTTGCCAATCTTCCCAGGAGTGGGCGTCCCAGCAAATTCACCCAAAGGTCAGACTGTATAATGCTCAGAGAAATCACAAAGAACCCAAGAGCTACATCTAGTGATCTAAAGGCCTCGGTTAACATGTTAAATGTTAAAGTTCATGACAGTACTATCAGAAAAAGTCTGAACAAGTATGGCTTTCATGGAAGGTTGCCAGGAGAAAGCCCCTTCAATCCAAAAAGAACATGGCAGCATGGCTTAGGTTTGCAAAGTTGCATCAGAACAAACCACAAGATATCTGGAACAATGTCCTTTGGACAGATGAGACCAAAGTGGAGATGTTTGGTCATTATGCACATGTTTGGCGAAAACCAAGCACAGCGTATGACCACAAACACCTCATAACAACCATCAAGCATGGTGGTGAAGGGGCGATGTTTTCGGCTTGTTTTGCAGCCATAGGACCTGGGCACCTTGCAGTCATTGAGTCGACCATGAACACCTATTTATACCAAAGTATTTGAGGTCCATCTATTCAACAGCTAAAGTTTGGCCTAAATTGGGTCATGCAACAGGACAATGTTCCCAAACACACCAACAAATCTACAACTGAATGGGTGAAAAAGAAAAAAATCAAAGTGATGGAATGGCTGAGTCCAGACCTTAACCTCATTGAGTTGTTGTGGCAGGACCTTAAGAGAGCGTAAACGATTGCATAAACGAATGCCCTCAAACATCAGTGAACTGAAGCAATGTTGTAAAGAAGAGTGTGTCAAAAATCCTCCAAAACAACTGATGTGACTGTGAGAGACTGATAAACTCATACAGAAAACGATTACTTCAAGTAATTGCTGCTAAAGGTGGTTCTACAAGCATAGTACATACAGTATATGTACTATGTTCTATAACAGATGGAAAGGGGTAACCTCTTACCTAGTAAAATATAACATTTTACTTCTTCGTACCTGGAAAATGATCCACTTTTGCAATCATATTTAAATAAAATATTCACATAAATCTTAATAACAAATAATACTAAAGTTATTTTGGAAACTAAAATAACTTCTCTCCCTTACAGTATTTCAGTTTAAGTTCATTTAGCAGCCTGTGCAGCTTGCTTTTTTAAAGAGAATACCAAGACTGATTCCTTTTTAACCGCTTCTTGCTCTGTCACTATGGTTACTGGCACATGAAATTACATCCACAAGTGTTTCTTGTAGGTGAGTTGCAATAAGTATCATTTGAGGTTGTTTTCATCTGGCAGTGAAAATTCTTTAAGTTGACAACTCATCTCATTACGGTCTTGTATGCAAACTTGTCTGATTTATGTCATAATGATAGGAATTTGAGCCAATTTCAGGAAGTTTGATCAAGAGAAGAATAAAAACTTTTAATCATTCACCAGTGTGTTGAATATACATTCACTTAGCTGCTTTGAGTGACTTTTCTTTTCAATAAAAATTGGTACCATGTCCTTGCCAGCTGTCATTTCTTTTTTAGTTTCCTATATAAACAGTATAAAGCATCAGCTGCTATCTATGAGGCTACATCTTAAACAAAGCTTTGAAAGAGAAAATAAGAAGAAGTAAGGTTACAAATGAGAGGAAGCCATTTGGTTCTTAGTAGCTTACTTATCCAAAGATCTGTCTCAAGATTGACTTAAAGACTTAATTGTCTTCATAAATCTAACTTTCATCTTATTTCACCCATAACAAATTTAAGTTTTATTCACTTTAAAAACACACACACACATTATTTGTGATTCAACCAAATAGGGCATCGGTGGAAAGAGATGGATATCTAAAAATGTAACTGAACATGCATGTAATTAGATTTATATATTTATGTTAATGTTATATGCATGTTATAAAACCAAAATGTAAACTAAATGTAGGCAAAGTCTGGTTTACACACACACACATATATATATATGACACAAAACTGTTTTTTAAAATATTTTAAAAATATTGATTTAAAAGTGCAAAGAGGAAAAAGACCAAAACTGAAACTCATGTTTACAGACACAGGGAGTTAGACTCCTCACTATAACAAAAAAAAAACGAAGCTAAGATTTTTATCAGAATTGATCCACAAAAGCAAAGCATTGCTCCCAAGTGTCTGTAAACTACAAGAACAACAGAATGATTTTAAACACTATAAAGGATGGGTTACAGAACAGAGAATTTTAATTTTTATATACATTGCGTACAGTAGTTTCAAATGTACAGTGACATTGAGTGGCAAGAGAGAGTAATGAGTTAAGACGGCGGTTGTTAACTAATATGGGCATTCACAGCCACAATTGTCCAAACATCAAATCAGAGTGCAGCTATTGCTTCCAGCACAATGAAAAAGGTCAGATACAACCAACCACTGTACAAGACGCAGTAAATCATCAATGCACAATACACAGCAATGTTCTGCAAACAATGTGTCCTGTAATAAATCCAGAAAGATGGGACATTCCTAAAAAATAAGGATTTGAAATGCAGAGGGTGAAACTCAAGCCAAGCCAAGTTCTTGGAAAAGAACAGTTGACATAAAATTCCTAGGAACAAGTAATAGGTTTATTCTATGTTGAAAAAAAGAAGAAAGAAAACACAACGTTTCGGCCGTGGAGCCTTCTTCAGGTGTGAGAGAGACAAGGCAGTAAACAAAGGTAATGTAGCGGGAGAACAAAGGCTGGGAGAGAGGAGGAGCGATAGGTAGGAGCAGGGGACAGAAAGAGAGGCCAATCAAGAGGTGTGAAGTCAGAATAGGTGTAGAGACGTGTGAAATGAAACTGCCAATGAATGGAGAAAATTAAAAAGAAAAGTAGTCTGTCGTTAAGAAAAGGGGGAAGGTGTGATCCTAGCTGCAGGATAATTTTGGTTTCTGTAGTCTTTCTGATGTATGAGTTCAGAAAACCAACTTTGAGAACACAGACAGAGAGATTAGAGTGGTCATGGCCATCAGAGGTGAAATGGGAAACAATGGGCTTGGAGAGATTTTTAACCTTTACAGCCCTTACATGTTCTCTGAAGCGGTCTCCGAGTCTCCTTCCTGTTTCTCCAATGTAGATGGCTGGGCATTTACTGCAAGAGATACAGTAAATAAGTTTGCTGGAGTTACAAGATGCCATCTGGGTGATCCGGAATTGTCCTGAGGGGCCTTGAATGCGTGTGGTGTTAGATGTGTACTTGCAGGTGATACAGCGAGCTCTGTTGCAAGGGAAAGTGCCTGATGTGGATGGATGCTGAGGGTGGTCAATGGAGCTGTGAACAAGAAGGTTGCACAGATTAGGTGGTCAGCGATATGAGATGATCCAACAACCTGCTTGAGTGCTTTCTGCATCATTTCACAAGCTTCCACCCGTCCCTCAAATATACGGTTCACATATCTTCCACTACTCTTCCGTTTCTAGACATCAACTTCTCCATCAACTACCCCCGACTCTCCACTTCGGTTTATTACAAACCCACGGATTCACACAGCTATCTCCTGTATAGCTCATTTCACCCCAAACACACTAAAAACGCTCTCCCTTTTTCACAGTTCCTTAGGCTACGACAGTTATGCAGCGACGACATCGACTTCCACAACCAAGCCCTCAAAATGTACTCCTTTTTCATCAACATAGGATACCCCAGCATTGTTATTGACAGGGCCCTTGCCCTAGCCAAAAACACCCCTCGGACCATCAACTCAATCAGGAATCCCCACCGTAACAATCGTAAAGATCTCTCCAAGCCCTTTGTTTCCCATTTCACCTCTGACAGCCATGACCACTCTAATCTCTCTGTCTGTGTTCTCAAAGACGGTTTTCCGAACTCATACATCAGAAAAACTACAGAAACCAAAATTATCCTGCAGCTAGGATCACACCTTCCCCCTTTTCTTAACAACAGACTACTTTTCTTTTTAATTTTCTCCATTCATTGGCAGTTTCATTTCACACCTCTCTACACCTATTCTGACTTCACACTTCTTGATTGGCCTCTCTTTCTGTCCCCTGCTCCTGCCTCTCGCTCCTCCTCTCTCCCAGCCTTTATTCTCCCGCTACATTACCTTTGCTTACTGCCTTGTCTCTCTCACACCTGAAGAAGGCTCCACGGCCGAAACGTTGTGTTTTCTTTCTTCTTTTTTTCAGCATGGAATAAACCTATTACTTGTTCCTTTGCAGCCTACGCATGCTGACGCAGCTACCCACCTGAACTATAAAATTCAGCTTCAAACGCAGATCTGGCTCAGCATCCATTTTGTTGTGGTACTTTGTCTTGATTGCTGTGAGAGCAGAGAAGCCTTTCTCACAAAGGTAGGTAGTAGCAAAAGGCATCAAAAACCACACAGCCTTTAATGAGAGGGCTGGGTATTCACTCTGTCTTTGGATCCAGAAATCCAGCAGTGACTGTTGTTTCAATTCTGACATCGGAGTCGTATCACATGATAACTCGAGCAACTTCTCTTGGTCAGGACAGGTCAAATCCTTGGGTATCCCTACGACATCAACAGTAAAGGGGTTCTTGATTCACTCTGGTGTGGCCTCAACTGGACAAAACTGAGAACTGTTTTTTCAATGAAAAGAGGTGCACTGCAATCACATCATGAACAGCAGCATCAAGTGCCACATCATAGATAATTCTCCAAAGTTGGGAAAACAGAGACATCACTTGTGTTGATTTTATTAACAAAAAGCTGCAGAAAAAAGGAAAAAAGACCTGCTGATCTGTTCTACATACCAGGAAGACAACAGAATATGATTTTTTCTATTCGAAACGTGTGTTGTTTTTATGAAATTTGTGTATTTTAAACATTTAATTAAGAAGTAAAAACCTTACAGCGTAGACTGAGATTCTAAGCTAATCACGAGGAAGAAAAACACCTGTTTTTATAGCTTTTAAAGTCGTGCAATGTCTAAACAGGAACACATCATTATGTTTTTTATTTATTTTTTAAGAATTAAAAAAAATTGTTTGCCCAGCCTAATTCTAAATAACTCTACTTGTGAAACTTTTCACAGCTTGTACATAAAACTATATACACAATACTGCTGACAGCAGGAAAATTCCTATACTTTACTCAGCAGCGTCTTAAAAACAGCACCCATGGAATTCAAACTGATTTTTTTTTACACAGAAGACTGACAGCTTCGCGCTGTGAATCTGTTTTTCTAAGAAGACATGTGTCCGTGTGGGAAGATGGAGTGTCTTTCATTGGAAGACTCACCCTATTCTACTTTGAAAATACCTGTGAAACCGGTTTAATTCGGCACAGCCAGCACTCCCGCAGAGAGAGATGAAAACCACGCAGCACCAGGTGAATGCACAACACTAATGTACAGATGCAGCCATTCAAAATGCGCGGGCGATACCGCATTATTTTGCGGTACGCTGTACGCAGTCTACCGCAAGCTACCGGTAAATACCCTGAGTTACTGTAAATTCTCCTATAATACGACAAGCAAAATAATAGTATCCGGAATTTCCGCAAGGTGGAGCTAATAAAGCTCAACCTCTCATGTTTGAGCTGTGACCATCAAAGTCTTTAACGAAGATATTACTAATAGTATTAATAATGAATGACCTTGGACAAGCTGTAAGTGTAAACTCAAAGTATTGCCCTGGTCAACATTCTTTTTTTCATTGACCGTCTTTGTAAAAGTAACACCACAGCATTTCGCAATCACGCATTTGTTTCCAATCATGCAAAGTACAGTGATTCACCATGCCTTTCACATGCTCATAAAAGAGATTGATTTAGGAACATAAACATATTACCGTAAGCAAACTGTACTGTATACAGTATGTATATGTATATTTAATGTCTTAACTGTGCCCGTTTAAGTATTGAATATTCATATCTAATTTTACCACTGAAGGGAAATCTTAGTAGCTGAGCATAAAAAGAATAGGAGCATACTGCAACGCGTGTGAAGGCCATAAACGATATTAATTTTGGAACATAAACATACAGTATATGGCTGGTCTCGGTACTTTAAAGAAACATGGTTTCATTATGACCAGAATTGGTCTTGAGATATTTTTAACTTGATTTACAGTATTTGAGAGGTATGTCTTAACACCGATACTACAGTGCTTAAGTACTGCTCACGTATATGTTTCTAGGTTTATATTATGCATTTCATACGGTCAAATTACTTTTGAGCAACTAATAAGAAGCGCGAAACGGGTATGCGTTTTACTTTCGTTTTGTGCTGGGAGCCATGGATTGATTAGAGATATCAAGTACATACAAGTCATTTTTTAAATGTTGTAGTTCGTCTTGAAAAAATGTTACGAGTACATCATCTATCAACAATCACACAGGTTCTGTTTCCATATTGCGGATTTTGGTTAGGTATTATCAAATCCAGTGGCGCTGTTAGTTTACTGAGTCCCATCTCACATGGTCTGTGATTGAAACCGGAAAAACCGGTTTAATTCGTCACAGCCAGCACTCTTCAGGTGTGAGGGTCTTCTGCTCAGAATGAAACGCTAAAATGTTTGTGTATATTCTAATGGTAGTGGGGGCAGGGTGTGTGGGAACAGGTTTGGTTGAAATTGCATTGGAGATCTATGTTCTTCACACCTGAAACATTTTCTCTGAAAGCATTTTCTTCGCAGTTTAACCGATCTTGTTACAGCATGTTACAGTTTACTATTATTAACCATATTAATTTTAAGTGCTTAATGTAAAATCTTGTAAAAATATATTTTCATTGTTGAAATATACATTAAGTCTGACTATCATATAATAAGTTAAATACAAAACTAAAGAAAAAATAGGGTTAAATATAATTCAAAATATTTTGCTAACAATGTTAACTGTTTATGAATAATAAAATGTATTAACTAAGGAGTAGGATGGCACAGTTGTTAGTATGTTTTTTGTTTTGTTTCTTTTTCATAAATACAACAGTAGTACCTGATGTCTCAGTGGCTTTCAAAATTAAATTATGCATGCAAACCTGTGAACTAGAAAGATAACTAAGATATCCATCCATTATATTCCATAATATCCATGAAATATATGGCGCTGAAATACAGTATGTGTGACGCAGTGGTGGCCTGACACGGTGAGGTGCCCTGGCAGCTGTGTGATGCAGTGGTGGTCGGGTATGTAGAGGTGCACTGGCAGCTGTGTGCTGTGACGCAGTGGTGGCCTGGCACGGTGAGGTGCGCTGGCAGCTGTGTGATGCAGTGTTGGTCGGGTATGTAGAGGTGCACTGGCAGCTGTGTGTTGTGACGCAGTGGTGGCCTGGCACGGTGAGGTGCGCTGGCAGCTGTGTGGTGTGACGCAGTGGTGGCCTGGTACAGTGAGGTGCGCTGGCAGCTGTGTGGTGTGACGCAGTGGTGGCCTGGCACGGTGAGGTGCGCTGGCAGCTGTATGATGCAGTGGTGGCCTGGCACGGTGAGGTGCGCTTGCAGCTATGTGACGCAGTGGTGGCCTGGCACGGTGAGGTGCGCTGGCAGCTGTGTGATGCAGTGGTGGTCGGGTATGTAGAGATGCACTGGCAGCTGTGTGTTGTGACCCAGTGGTGGCCTGGCACGGTGAGGTGCGCTGGCAGCTGTGTAGTGTGACGCAGTGGTGGCCTGGTACAGTGAGGTGCGCTGGCAGCTGTGTGGTGTGACGCAGTGGTGGCCTGGCACGGTGAGGTGCGCTGGCAGCTGTATGATGCAGTGGTGGCCTGGCACGGTGAGATGCGCTTGCAGCTATGTGACGCAGTGGTGGCCTGGCACGGTGAGGTGCGCTGGCAGCTGTGTGATGCAGTGGTGGTCGGGTATGTAGAGGTGCACTGGCAGCTGTGTGTTGTGACGCAGTGGTGGCCTGGCACGGTGAGGTGCGCTGGCAGCTGTGTGATGCAGTGGTGGCCTGGCACGGTGAGGTGCACCTGCAGCTATGTGACGCAGTGGTGGCCTGGCACGGTGAGGTGCGCTGGCAGCTGTGTGATGCAGTGGTGGTCGGGTATGTAGAGGTGCACTGGCAGCTGTGTGGTGTGACGCAGTGGTGGAAATGTTCACCATGTTTCACCATGCTCAAAATGTTTGTACCAGACTTTTTTGAGGCCTGTTTAATTGTGTCTGAAGTCTGATGTTGTAAATTTTATTGTTAAAAAGATCCATGAAAATGTCACTACTAAAGTTAGCTGGTACTGTTGGTATTGTAAGTGGCAAGTAGAGCTCATATTTTAGATTTTGTGTAGTTGCTAGCGTTGAACTGTGTGTTGGATGCACATGAATATATTCATTATATGCCAGCGCACCTCACCATGCCAGGCCATCACTGCGTCACACCACACAGCTGCCAGCGCATGTAACTGTGCCAGGCCACCACAGCGTCACACCACACAGCTGCCAGCGCACCTCACTGTACCAGGCCACCACTGCGTCACACCACACAGCTGCCAGCGCACCTCACCGTGCCAGGCCACCACTGCGTCACAACACACAGCTGCCAGTGCACCTCTACATACCCGACCACCACTGCATCACACAGCTGCCAGCGCACCTCACCGTGCCAGGCCACCACTGCGTCACATAGCTGCAGGTGCACCTCACCGTGCCAGGCCACCACTGCATCACACAGCTGCCAGCGCACCTCACCGTGCCAGGCCACCACTGCGTCACAACACACAGCTGCCAGTGCACCTCTACATACCCGACCACCACTGCATCACACAGCTGCCAGCGCACCTCACCGTGCCAGGCCACCACTGCGTCACATAGCTGCAAGCGCACCTCACCGTGCCAGGCCACCACTGCATCATACAGCTGCCAGCGCACCTCACCGTGCCAGGCCACCACTGCGTCACACCACACAGCTGCCAGCGCACCTCACTGTACCAGGCCACCACTGCGTCACACTACACAGCTGCCAGCGCACCTCACCGTGCCAGGCCACCACTGCGTCACAACACACAGCTGCCAGTGCACCTCTACATACCCGACCACCACTGCATCACACAGCTGCCAGCGCACCTCACCGTGCCAGGCCACCACTGCGTCACATAGCTGCAAGCGCACCTCACCGTGCCAGGCCACCACTGCATCATACAGCTGCCAGGGCACCTCACCGTGTCAGGCCACCACTGCATCATACAGCTGCCAGCGCACCTCACCCTGCCAGGCCACCACTGCGTCACACCACACAGCTGCCAGCGCACCTCACTGTACCAGGCCACCACTGCGTCACACCACACAGCTGCCAGCGCACCTCACCGTGCCAGGCCACCACTGCGTCACAACACACAGCTGCCAGTGCACCTCTACATACCCGACCAACACTGCATCACACAGCTGCCAGCGCACCTCACCGTGCCAGGCCACCACTGCGTCACAGCACACAGCTGCCAGTGCACCTCTACATACCCGACCACCACTGCATCACACAGCTGCCAGGGCACCTCACCGTGTCAGGCCACCACTGCGTCACACATACTGTATTTCAGCGCCATATATTTCATGGATATTATGGAATATAATGGATGGATATCTTAGTTATCTTTCTAGTTCACAGGTTTGCATGCATAATTTAATTTTGAAAGCCACTGAGACATCAGGTACTACTGTTGTATTTATGAAAAAGAAACAAAACAAAAAACATACTAACAACTGTGCCATCCTACTCCTTAGTTAATACATTTTATTATTCATAAACAGTTAACATTGTTAGCAAAATATTTTGAATTATATTTAACCCTATTTTTTCTTTAGTTTTGTATTTAACTTATTATATGATAGTCAGACTTAATGTATATTTCAACAATGAAAATATATTTTTACAAGATTTTACATTAAGCACTTAAAATTAATATGGTTAATAATAGTAAACTGTAACATGCTGTAACAAGATCGGTTAAACTGCGAAGAAAATGCTTTCAGAGAAAATGTTTCAGGTGTGAAGAACATAGATCTCCAATGCAATTTCAACCAAACCTGTTCCCACACACCCTGCCCCCACTACCATTAGAATATACACAAACATTTTAGCGTTTCATTCTGAGCAGAAGACCCTCACACCTGAAGAGTGCTGGCTGTGACGAATTAAACCGGTTTTTCCGGTTTCAATCACAGACCATGTGAGATGGGACTCAGTAAACTAACAGCGCCACTGGATTTGATAATACCTAACCAAAATCCGCAATATGGAAACAGAACCTGTGTGATTGTTGATAGATGATGTATTCGTAACATTTTTTCAAGACGAACTACAACATTTAAAAAATGACTTGTATGTACTTGATATCTCTAATCAATCCATGGCTCCCAGCACAAAACGAAAGTAAAACGCATACCGTTTCGCGCTTCTTATTAGTTGCTCAAAGGTAATTTGACCGTATGAAATGCATAATATAAACCTAGAAACATATACGTGAGCAGTACTTAAGCACTGTAGTATCGGTGTTAAGACATACCTCTCAAATACTGTAAATCAAGTTAAAAATATCTCAAGACCGATTCTGGTCGTAATGAAACCATGTTTCGTGTATGTTTTCTTTTTCATCTTGAAATAACTCATTTCTAAATACCTTTTTCACTGTAAACATCTTGCAGCAACTTTGCGACAAAATATACACTCTGACAGTTCATCCTGCTACCAACATTAAATAAAACAAATCTTAAGATTTCTATATTTATGTCTTTATTTAGTGGTTTCATTAGTGACAAAGGCTAAACTTTCTTGGAAAAATGTATTTTATGTGTTGCAGAAAAAACTGACTTGCTTAACAAAATATGTTTACAAATCCTTTCACCTGGCATTTTCGTAGTTAGAAATTATGGAACGCTCTGTTAAAAGCAAGGGAGTTTTTATGTCCGTTGCAGTTCTTTTGCAACATGAATATAATTATATCGTTATTAATTTCTTGAGATACGCGATTCCATATTATATTCTCTTTTAATCAAATTCTAAAAGTATGCTTGTTGACTCCGGTATCACATTAGTTAAAGACTTCGAAGCTTACAATGTTTAGGGAGAAATGGAATACTGGTGTGTATTTTTTTCTTTAAAGTACCGAGACCAGCCATATACTGTATGTTTATGTTAAGATTTCCCTTCAGTGGTAAAATTAGATATGAATATTCAATACTTAAACGGGCACAGTTAAGACATTAAATATACATATACATGTTGTATACAGTACAGTTTGCATACGGTAATATGTTTATGTTACGTGATTAAAAAATAAATAAATAAAACTGGAAGGTCCAGCACCAGCTGGATTTGAACACACAACCTGCCAGTTGGTAGTCACGCACCTAGACCAGTAGGCTACAAGACAGCTCGCATGAACAGGCAGGCGAAACAGCCCTACACAGCCCTGCCGCAGTACACGGATATAATCATACCGTTATTAATTTCTTGAGATACGCGATTCCATATTATATTCCCTTTTAATCAAATTCTAAAAGTATGCTTGTTGACTCCGGTATCACGTTAGTTAAAGACTTCGAAGCTTACAATGTTTAGGGAGAAATGGAATACTGGTGTGTATTTTTTTCTTTAAAGTACCAAGACCAGCTATATACTGTATTTTTACATTCCAAAATTAATATCGTTTATGGCCTTCACACGCGTTACAGTATGCTCCTATTCTTTTTATGCTCAGCTACTAAGATTTCCCTTCAGTGGTAAAATTCAATATCTACAACGGGCACAGTAAAGACGTTTACAGTAAGTCTTTCTACGACAGACCAACGGACCACGAGTGCCCCTGTCGGTCAACCAATCACGCACCGCGGTACCCCGTGTCATCTTACCTGCGGTACGTGTCTGTACCGCTCACTTTGAATGGCTGCATCTGTAGGGTTTTCGGGCTCACGTGGATTTGCGTCCTACAACCTGCGGTACTGCTGTGTACATACAGTATGAACATGTTGTGATATTTAGAGATATAAAAAAATGTCAATATACTGTAGTGTCCATAATATTTGCTATTTTAGTTTTTCAAAGAAATGTTTATTTGTTAAAAGAAGACTCATAGCGATTGTTGGATTTGAACACCCAACCTCACGCTTATAAAGCAGTCACTTAAGCTGTCATGCCACATGACATGCACTGAAACAGCAATACACATATCAATATAGAAATATAGTTATACCGTTATTTATTTATTTAGATATGCGAATCCATATTATATTCCCTATTAATCCAATTCTAAAACTATGCTTTTGTTTAATCCGATAACGACCGTATTCGCACAAAAGGTTAAAACGATCAATTTTTACAAAGTATATAAACGTACAGTAATATGGTCAGAAGGAGCATGTAAAAACATTTCAAAATAACCACATGTAAGACTTTGATGCTTAAAATGTTTAGGGAGAAATGGAATATTGGTGTGTATTTTTTCTTTAAAATACCAATACCAGCAATATACAGTTTACATAATATGTTTATGTTCCTAAATTAATATTGTTTATGACCTTCAGATGCGTTATGCTCCTATTCTTTTTATGCTCAGCTACTAAAATTTCCCTTAGTGGTAGAATTCCATATAAATAATCAATACTAAGCAGATTAAAATGGGCACAGGAAAGAGATTAAATGATTAAATCTTTTCACTACCGACCAATGCACCACGAGTCCCCCTGTCGGTCATTTTGGTCAGTCAATCACGTACCGCAGTACGCCGCGGTGGTTTGTGGGTAGATGCGGTACGGGTTTGTACCACGAATTTGAATGGCTGCATCTGTAGACTAATTTTACCAGCCACACTGGATCATCAAATAGACTTGCCAAGGGAGAGTGCTGGTCATGCAAAAACATTTGTTCCTCAGAGTGCAGTTCAAAGAGCCTTGTGAGCACTCTGCCCCTTCATAACCATCACTTCAGTATGTAGCAAAAGTTGCACATGTTCGCTGCCCATTTCATTACAAAGTACACTAAACATATGTGAATTTATTGGTCGAGCCTTGATAGAATTCACAACTTTGACAGCAGAGGCTAACAGATTTAAAATCTTTAGACATTTTCTTGGCTGCCAAGGCCTTGCAGTGGATGGTGCAGTGCATCCACTACATATCTGGAACAACCTCTCTAATTCGTGCAACTACAGCGCTGTGTCTGCCTGTCATCGCTCTAGCACCGTCTGTACAAACTCCGACGCATTTTTTCTAGTCGATGCTATTCTCTTCAATAAATTCATTCAGAAGATAAAATACTGTATGTGCTCTCCTGTAGTTCTTGTTGGTAGCAACTTGCAGAACAGAAAGTCCTCATGGGACATGCCCTCAAACTCATATCAAATGTAAACAAGCAAATTGGCCAAATCAACGACATCTACTGACTCATCTAATTGTAGTGAAAAAAATCTGCTCATCTTAATGCGCTCTGTCAGCTTACTTTTGACATCATCTGCCATATCAATAATTCTAAAAGTGACTGTCATTCGAAAGGGCCACCAGGTCGAGCTGTTTAGCAGCTTTTTCTCCACAAGTAATAAGTTTAAGCTCTTTTGACAACGGTAAACAAAGTTCTTCACCAGTAATGTGGGGCTTACCTGCTTTAGCAATCCGCAGGCTTGCATGGTAAGATGCTTCTTGTGCTTTGGAAACTGGAGATCCTTATGGTGGATTTGCGCTGCTTCAGATCTTTAAATTTCCTAAAATCAACAGGCTTATCTTTCAAGAGTGCATGTTTCGTGGTAAAGTGCCATCTCAAATGTGCTGGCTTCGTGCTCTCATTGCTGAGAACCTCACAGCCAATGACAAACTGTGGTCTTGGCTCTTCTCACATCCCAGTGTATGTAAATCCCAAATTTAGATAATTTGGATTGTACCACCTTGTAGCCATTTTCCAACAGTTGCTAACACTAGCAGGTTCAGCAGCAGAGGTAATGTCGGTGGCCAATTATAATCCTCCTCGTTCTCAACAGGTGTGCATGATCTATCGGAGATGGCATCATTACTCTTGGCATCTATTCCTTTCAGCCAGTACATAATACTTGATTTCTGCGAGGTATTCATTTTCAATCAATTGTTCTGTTGGCGAATGTGGGGCTGTTGCAGAAATGTTTCCCTATTTCCCCTTTAAAGGCAGTCAGAAGTCCGTCTCAGAAGTTAGATGAAGTTTTTATTTCATGCGCATGGGAGCAAAACAGATACTTGATGTATTTTTCTCAAGCTAGAATGGTCCTTAAATATTTTTCTGTTATCTATCACACTTTCCCGTGCTTATGAGATTGTCAAAATCACGCACATTCTCCTACCTCCCTATTTGCTAAAGATAACTTTTTTAAAATACAATTGGCCACCTACATTCATAGCATGCATTCCTATACAATGGTATAGAATTACATAGTAGCTTTTGTGTCCACTCAAGTATTAGCACACGCTTGTACTTGCAGCTAAGTATGTAGGCTGCGTATTTGACACATAAATTAATTTTATTAAAATAGAACATTTTAAATAGAAAACCCGTCCCAATTTTTCAGTGCACACAACAGATTTCCAGGGTCATCTGGCGTACCGCCTGGGGGCACTCTTGTGGTACGTGTACCACAGATTGAGAACCACGGTGCTAGAGCAAATGTAATTGTTATTCCTTAAGATTTGTAAGATGCAGGTAGATTTGAAATTCAATTTGAAATGGCACACAAATAAAATCCTGCAAGGACCTAGCCAAAAGCTGGAAAGTCATACACAGTACAAACAACAAAGCCATGGAGCAAGAAGTGTACTGTATGTGGATCCAGTACTGAAGTCATCACTATTAGGGTACCCAGCAATCCAAACTTTGGGGTTAGTTGTGAGGGTTGACGTGTTAGTATTATTAAATATTTTACTTGTAAACTAGCAATTTCCCAAGCTTTTCAAAACAGTTGGGTGGCCTTGAAGGCAAGTACAAAACAAAACTGAGAGCAGATGCAAAGCCATACTTTTTGCATTGTCTACACCTTTGAACATTGCACTTCTCCTCAGGAGGAAGACGTGCAATGGAAGAGCTAGCTATTATCTCTTTATTATTTTAGGTATGCAGCATTAGTTGTTATGTACTGTATAAGGTAAATGGAAAGGTCAGGATTTGTGTCAACTTAACAAAGCTAAAGAATTCTACACAGAGAGAAAGACAACTACATCCAGCAGTGAAGAACTGTGAGCAGCAAAGTACTCTCTAAGCTGGATACTAATTCAGGAATTGAGCAACAATTTTCAAGGGAGTCAGTTCTGCTAACAACATCCATGATACGTCAGTTTCAATAGGCTGATATTTGTAATATCATCATATTGTATACAGTATTATCATCATGATATTCCCAAACACAGGAAGGATTTTTCGGTCACGGTAATGTTGTTCTTGTGTTCAAAGAGATGTGAAAGCAGCATGATCAGTGACTGTAGATGGTATTGCAGGGACTATAGAATATTGCAGCCACACTTAATGAAAGATTGAATTTTCTAACCACATTGTCAAGTTTTTCTTGGATAAATCATACAGGCCACTAGAGTAACAGCAGATCCTGAAAATGAGTGTGAGTACTTGAAATGAACACTTCTAAAGTAAGATGATTGTTATAATGGTGAACTACCTAGGCAAGGATAGCAAGTGTACATGGGAGTCAAAACAGCTGCTTGCATTTGAAGAAATCAAACAAGGTTTAAGCATTTCACCAGGTTTAGCCTTATACACGTTTTTCAAGAAGTTCCTTCTTTTTGTTGGAATAAACAGGGTAACTAGAAAAAATAGCCTCCTCTCATTTGCAACCTTGTTTATGTTCTTACGTACTGTACCATATTACTTTTTCATCTCTGACACAAGTTTATATTTTTACTATGGTTGCCAAACCAGACTGGATCTCTTTGTTGTAAGAAATATGTTAAAAAAATGTTTTCTGCATGCTCCTTTAGTCATGTAAGCTTTAATTAATAAAAGCTCTGCTGTAGGTAGTCCTTAAATTTTGGAAATCTATTAGATTTAAAACAGAAACAGTTGACTTAAAGCCTGACATTATTACAAGAATTCAGTTTTGATTCACAATTAATCTCTCTAGAATACCGATTATACAGATAGCTGTAGTCCATTTGTGTTTTCTTCAGGCAAAATAAAACCACACTTGATTGTCATAGTTATAATATTATAAACACAAAACATAAACAGAAGCCCTACAGGATCTGGGTCTACAAATGAGTTTATTTTGAGAAAAATGTTTTTTGTTGTCTCATCTGTTATGAATGTGAAATTCCAAACCTACACAGTTTCTAGAAAGAATTGTCTTTCAATTTAGAAAAAATGTGCTTGCATACTTTGTCAAAACAGTTGTATGCCACAAAGTTCAGAGCAATTCCTTCCTGCCAGATCTCAGAAGGAACCAAGGTAAGTACAAATGGTGATCTCCCTCATGAAAAAAAACCTAAAGATTTCTATAGATAAAATTATTTGCTAGAAAGCTATAGGTTTCAGAATTAGGACGTTTCTATAGAAAACTATAGATCATTATAGGTTATTCTCAGTAAGATTTCTATATTTAAACTCATGATATTGAGGCAATAAAAATGGGGTTAGTGTGATAGAAGTCTCAATATAATCCATCTTAAAATATAAGGTTTGCCTTGGCGAAGACATTGCTTACTGCCACATGATCTGCATAGTTCTGAAATTAAGGCATTTGGATTTATTTGGGTAAATTGAAAATATAGATATGTTGTTGGTACCAAAGCAAACGACATAAATCTGGTGCGGCCATCTGGTCTAAATTCCCTTTAAAAAGCCTTGGGAGTAATTGGCTTTTATTTCTATATATTATTTATCACATTTTGGTCTTGGCTTTAATAAGCAGCACACATTGGTACCAGTATACTTTACATCAATGGTAATTTGGAGTCTTGTCTCACCGAACTTCCAGTGAAGAAAATTTAACTTTTAATAAGAACAACACAAGCCAAGTCTGAAGCACTATTTGAATTTCAACCCAACAGCATCTTACTTGATTTTCCCATTCTTATGCAGGTACAGCTTTGTAGCAGGTGCTTAAATGCTGCAATGTGCCAAACTGATTACCCTTACTACAGTAGGAATAATGACAATTTGCTAAAATTCATGTTTTCTTTAATGTAGCAGATGTCTTTCTAGTAGGCAAACACATTTATTGACCTGCTCTTTTGGAAGCACCTGCTATCTGATAGAGACATCTGTAAGGAGACAATTGGATGCAGAAAGATTGAAGAGTCTGGGGTATAGCAGTTAAGCATTGCTATTATTGCTACAATCTCTTGATCTCTCTGTATGTTTTAAAAGTTGTTCTACTGTTGTCACAACAGAAAATACCGAGCTGCTTGCTCAGTAGCTTTCATCCTTTTCAACCCAAAATTCATTTTTGAATCTAATATAGCTGAGATTCAAATTTTAAAAAAATATACCCCTTTAGTTGTCCTATGCTCTTCTTTCAATAGCTGGCATTGTCCACATCTGCTGACCTTCTGTACAGTAATGGCGGCTTGTCACCAAGATCAAAGCGACTGGTTTGAACTTAAGATTTAGCTGTCACCCTTTTATTGGCTCTGCATACTTCAAATACTGTGAGAAGGGTTGAAAAATGTTCTAAAGTGATTTTTTCAAATTACAAAGAAAACAATTTTTTTTTCCACCAAAACTAAATGTGCACATTTGAGCGTCTTATAGCTGTTAATATACAGTACAAGCTTAAGCTGTTTTTCCAGTATCTGAACTTATTCATGTCTAGCTGTTTTATGTAGGTAATGCTTTTTTCTTTGAGATTTTGTGTAAGAAAACTCAAGTACATTTGAAAAACCTACCAAAGATATTTATGCAAAAATAGAATGGTATTTTTGCTTTAGAAATGGACCTTATCATTTTCTCCAAATGAACAGACACACACATACTGTACCAACTTAATTGATTTGCTGTTGTCACGAAACAGTTCTTTCCGGACCCTATGCGGACGACACAATCCAGGTTAAAGTGAGAAAACATGGGGTGAAAAGTCATGCAGGAGACGGGAATGAAGACGGGGGCGTGTCCTTGGTGCGCTGGTGTATGGGGGAGGTGTGGCCGAGGCAAACAATCCAAAGAATAAGTCCATGGGCGAAACCAAAAAACGGGCAAAAGTCCATGGCCAGGTGATCCATACAAAACGAAGGATTAAAAACAGGAACCGGGTCAGAACCAGCGAGGGGAACAGGAACAGGCATAGAAACTTAAAAACATAACGGAGCCAGGCGCATCCAGGTCCCGGGCTCGCACGATATGGTAATCAGATGCAGAGCCCGGAACTGACTGAGTGTCTGGCTTTAAAGGGGGGGTGGAAGGAGGCTGGAACAAGGGACACGTGTACAAAATTAGGTCCGAAGTGAAAAGAGCCGGAGTCCCCTTAAGGAGGAGGGACTACAATCATGACAGCTGTTGGATGAAGGCCCCCAAGATTCTTTTAGAAACCCCTAAATCTTGGGGAGTTTTGGAGATCTAATTCAGTATTTTATTTTCAAATTGCAATTTTAATCTCTTCATTTTTATGATAATGTCACATCCTCTGGTTTATATTGAAAATAATACACTATATGTTTTTGTTAAAACAGCAATATCACATACTTAGGATTCCTAAAGGACTCCAATTAATTTAGCTTTTTTTTATTTTGGACATCTTACAACACATTATTCCTGACCTCTATGTTGGTGAAATTTACATCATTTTCCTTTGGAGGAGCATATTTGTGTTTAATTCCACAGTACTGCTCAGTCGGTCTTTCCCGAATTCCTGCCTTGTATATTAATGGTACTGTACAGTACTGTATATGTAATATCTTTTTTATTTACTGTAAAGATGTTAAAGTGGGGAACTGCATCAGGGTGCATTGGCAGCAAAGGAACAAGTAAAAGTTAATTCCACGCTGAAAGATAAAAAGCAGATACACAACATTTCAGATGTTGAGCCTTCAACACCTGCCTTTGACACCTACTGTACCTTCAACACCAGCAGTTGACACCTGAAGGCTCAACAGACAACAGTGTTAGTCCTTTCTGTTTTGTCAGCATGGAATTTTTACATCATACTGTATATATATAAATAAAATTGTGTGTATTTGACTTTTTTCTTGTTTGTTTTAAACCTGGAATTCACCTTTGCAAAGTTGAACCTTTGCAGCTTGCGTACTGACACAGCTCCCAACTATAGCCTATATAGCAAAGAATTTAGAATTCCTTAAAAAAAATTCTATTAAAACTAACTGTTTGGCTTATATGCATTATTATTTTAGTTGATACTACAAATACTAATAATTAAAACTATAAAATTATGTGTTCAGAATGTTTCATTATAATGAACAAATGCTACAGAAATTTGTAATACATTTACACAAAGGTGATACAGTATATTAGAATGTATACTGTACAGGATATAATGTGAGGGAAGACTTTGAAATGTTATCAATCTTAAAACATGATGCCTTACCTTCACTTGTCAAACTGTCTCCAAAACATCAATCTTACTAAGTTGGGTGGAGGCTATATCATATATCATACTTGGTTGCATTCCTTCACAGAGATTGTTCTCATGAAAAAACAATGACTTGATTGCATTTTTCTACTGTTAGTTAAAAGAAAAGTTTTTTTCTCGTCTTTCGAAAGTATTTGTCTAGTACCCTTTTCCCTATTTATTTTTGTGAGCTCCCCTTTTTATTTTATTTTTCTTAATTGTTGTGTTCTATTGTTTTGCTGTCAAAATCAATAAGTTTGTTCCAAAATTGTTTTCCCATGTGGAAAGTCATGCGTTGACATTAGACAAAACATCAAGTCAGGCATCACGGAAGAGTGGAGAGTTTAAGTGTCATGTTACTAGTGCTGTTATACATTAGACCAGAGCTGTTTCAAACACACATACATTTATTTACTTATTACTAATTCATTGGTTTAGGACTGAGTTCTTCAGTGTTCTCATGCAATTTTGATGTCTGCCTTTCTCCTGTGATAGTCTCTATTCCCATGTACAGTATATGCTAAATTGGAGGTTTCCAAAAAATCTATTGATTTTATTTATTAATAAAATCCAAGTAAATTGATGTGTTTATTCTCAGGGACTAACAGTAAAGATTAAATGGTAAAGTCTTTTATTTCATCATTCAGCATATTAAGTGCTATTCATATGGATGATTCTTTTTCAAGATGAGAGAAGTTAGTTGCAAAGCATTCAATTGCCTTCTCCCTTTTTCACGTATAGTAGTTGATTTGCATGTTGGAAGCATGTATTCAAATACAAATACTATTTATACTCCTGGACCTGAGATTTAGAGCCTCGGATCTAAATTCAGTGGAATTAGAAGTACACGGCTTTGCTTCTCAAGCACAGAGCAAACAGGGACACGAACCCAAAAGGAAGCAGGGTAAGAGAAATGGCTTGTTAGCGCGGCTCTGGCACCGCGCCTGCCGGCCCCGCTCCCCATCATCCTGCTTGCATACAGTATGTACAATCACTGGACAGTAAAATTGACTAACTTCACTGTCGCATCAACAGTTGGCGGAGACTGCTGCGTCTTCTGTTTCATTTAAATATACATTTGCTGGGTATATGGTTCTGATTTAACTGCACAACAATGGTGGGAATAAAAGATGGATGGAATATGTGTTTTAGATGTCCTGGAGATTATTGGACCTGCCTTTTTTATGAGACTAAACAGTACATATTAAGGATAAGGAACAAGTAATAGGTTTATTCCATGCTGAGAAAAAGAAGAAAGAGAACACAACGTTTCGGCCGTGGAGCCGTCTTCAGGTGTGAGGGTGTGAGGTGTGCTCACACCTGAACGCAGCTACCCACCTGAACTACTACCATATTAAGGATAAGCAAACAATCTTTGTTAATCCGATGATTCATAGTGTTTAGTATAGGGTATTGAAAATTTCACATGTTGTTTGTTAAATTGTACTGTAATCATAATTTTGTGGAGCATATTTTATCTGATGATTTGGCCATGTTGACTATCTTTTGGAATACTATAATCATCTTAAACTAATATCCTAACTTTAATCCAATTAACCTTGTTTACCATCTACCATGGTGTCAACATCTAACATTTTAACATAGTTTAAGGCAATGAATAACTTTCTATCACAAAAATAATAATGTCAAAGACATCATAAATGCATCACAAACATTTGTTTTTTTATCTTTTGATAATTAGATGTACATTATGTATTGCTGGGCTCCACACACTCTCTACCCAGCCTATTTCTGTGTCCCAATTTCATCGCTACTGAATAAACAACTTAAGGTTGGAGCCTTTTCTTTATGTGTTCTTATATATATATAAATTGGCACACATAACTTAACACTCAGACACCCCAGGCAGCCTGCTCTTTTTCAGCCATTTAATATTAATCTTGGTCATAGTGACAGTGAAACTTAGCTTAAGAGGAGGGTAACTTTTCTTTTATACCTTCATATGGGATGGCATTAGTGTGTCACATTTTGATCAACCTTTTTTTCCTATCAACAGTTCAATTATCCTATTGAATGCTGGCTACTATTTGAAATGAATGGCAGCCAAAGAAATCTTCTATCCTTGTGGTTCCTGATCCTGGTCCTGGTGATCCACACACCTGCTGCTTTTCATTCCATCCCACCTTAGCTAGATATTTGAAGCCTCACTCCAAGAAGGTGCTTCAACTGAATATTAGCTTTTGTTTTTAGTCACAAGTTTGAGATGTTATTTCACTCACAAGATACTGTACAGCACTCAAGGTCCCAACATGTTTGAAGAGCTGGTTCAATTGATCTTATTACTACAGTAAGTCAATGAAGGGTTTGATTGTATAACTGAGAGTTCGGCTGGAACAAGAAACAACAGGTAGGTCAGCAAAACCAGCATTGGGAATCATTGCTTTATATCCACCCATCAGGTTGCATCCTGGTTATGGTTATTGTCACCATCTTATTATCAGTGTAATGAATAATGCGTACTGAAGGCAAAGTGCTGTGATAGCACAACTGCTTCACAGCTTTGGATTTTTGTCTTCATTTACGGTCTGTGTTGCCTCCTGTGTAAAGATTCACATTCTCCTCATATGCGCGTGGCTACCATTTGTGTGTACATTTGGATTGAGTGGCATCCTCTCCAGGATGCAATCCCACCTTGCTCCAGGTTACTGTGACCTTCGCCAGGAATAAACAGCATTCTGATTATGGAGGAATAGATCAAATGCACACAGAAATTAAAAATACAGAATTTTTGTGTGTTATCATTGTTGTTGGAACATATGCAAATCAATCTATGAAGCAGGCTGCTGGCTTTTAAGGTGAGCCAACGCTTTGATAATGTTACAGCAAAACTAACACAGCATTCAAGCCACAGATATGGTTCCAATTTATTACTAGTTTCAAATCTATTAAAGCATAAAAATAAATGATTTCCAAAGGAAAAATGTTGTAAGTGTACATACCTATTTGCTTTATGTCCATGTTTACTTATATTAAGCCTTTTAAGTTCTGGTAATGAAATCCTACTCGTGGACTCTGCTGTAGTCATTTCAGAAGCTAAACATCATTTACTTGAGAACATTTTTAAGATGAGGGGCTATCCAGCAAAAGAAGTTTATAAAGCCTGTAACTGACTCATGAGTCAAGTGCCTTTGAAAATACAGTAGTAATTCATTTACAGTATCTAGAATAAATTAAATATGTAAGTCCTAATTTAAAGTAGAACAAGTACTGTATATACAGTAATTAATATATATATATTAACTTTAAATAGCATTGCATAGCACTTAAAATCTAAGATTCATTTAATAGTTTTTACTGAAATTTCAATAAAAAGTTTACTATTTATTTGAAAGACATATATTTAATGACATTTTAGTGGTTATTGTTCCTGAATATACCAGTAAGCCCCACTTCCTCATTTCTCATGAATGTTACAATAAAGATCGTCCATATTCTTAAAATAAAACTCTATTCTGTCAAAAGGCACTGTAGTCAATTGTGCAACATAAGAACCATTTTACCATCAAATTAGCAGTACTCCTTATCTGGAAAACCTAATAACTTAAGATTTCATTTCTTCAGCTTTTCCCTTCAGCTAAAAAGTTAATAGAATTGGACCTTATTTATTAAGGTTAAGGGTAAGAGTTAATTTAATGTGTAGTTCTGAATCCTCTTAGAAGGGACATTAGCCCTTTGAAATGGGATTGGACTTATCTGAAAATGCTGTGCTTGGTAGATGAAACATGGTACCGGAAATATTATTAAACTATATGCAAACATTTGTGATGAAGAGAATCTTTCAGAAGTGGTTCTGCACTGAAAAGTGTAAATTAAAAGTATAACTAAAAAAAACTCTAGAACTTTTGTTTTACATTCCCTCAAGTCTGAAGATTCTTTATCAGGCTACAGCAGACAGCCATCTCTCTAATGTCTTCCTAGATAAAGCTAACAATAATAAATTGTCTTCCAGAAATACCTACTGTATATTGCCCTGGGACTATGTTAGAAAATTTCCCCAAGTTGCTTACTTTTCTTATTTTTCATTGTCAGGATTGGATTCATATTAACCAAGAATATAATAAAGAATTGTTTCCTAGGTCACAAGTCGTCAAAACAAAATAATTTTTGGTAATTTTAGGTAGAACTTTCTATCTTGTGTTAACTATATCTCTTAGCAACTAATTGATGATGAATCCAATCTACACATCTTGCTCTTAACTACATGTCACAAGAAATTAAAGATTAAGTATGATGGTTGTGTATTTTATTTACAGCAATTACTCAAGATATGAGTGTGGGGGAAGTAAGAGAGCAAAACCAGAGGCAGTTAATCCTTATTACACAGTGTACTATTTAACTCAAAATACTTCGCAGTATTGGCTAATTTATACAAATGAAATTATTTAAAAAAGAAAAAAGATCAATGCAACCAAACCTCTCCCTCCCTAATGCATATATTGTATTTTCAGTAGTAAATACAATTTCAAGATGTAGCTAGCTAAAGATTTACATGAAAAATAGCCCTCTTCTGAGGACTATGAACTGTTATGAAATTTGATATTGTAGATATAAAATTTCTTACTTGCATTTTTAAAATATATAATATAGGTATTTCAACTCCAGACGTGGAGTATTAATCTATTTAATGTTTCTTTAAATCAGCAGCAGCTCTAGAGCTGGTTGTTATAGTTGTTAAAGCTGCTCCAATTAAGCCAATAATTAGTTCAATCATTGAGCTGAGTTAGAATTCTAACCTACAGGTTACAATTTCTCTTTAAAATGAAGGTCTTCATGCTTTTCCACTCTGCATTACAATTTTATACAAGGAATCTAAATGAAGCACCATTAAAATATCATGTAATTCATGGCAAATTAAAGCCTTAATGCATGGCAAATTAAAGCCTATGATTCAGAAGGTGTTTCAAATCTTAAAAATAACTCACCCACTCTTAGTGAGAATACACAACGTCATTTGCAAATGCAATTGCCATCCCTACTGAGATTCTAAAGAAAAGGTAGATCATCTTTATATTGAGTAAATTGCCAAAAACATGGTTACTCATACAGTAGATCAATGCTATGCTATTTTTATGCTATTCATTTGAATTTGGTATTCGGTGTACCTGTGATTTGTAGAATTGTTCTTAAATTAACACTGAGGATGTCCTGTCTTAAAGACATAGACTTTAAAGATAGTACATAAGACTGGCTGATATGGTGTTTCTGTGAAATGAGCTTTGGTCAGTTAATCATAAGCAAAAAAATAGAAGAATATAATTATCGAATTAGCCTCTCTTAAAAGTAACATTTTCTTATAATAGAGCACTATACTATCATCCTGAATTTCTATTATTCATAATCCCCCAAAACATGCATGACAAGAGGTCTTCCATGAAAAGAGTTTGCATCATGTGACTGAGGCAAGCTAGTTTTCTTCACAACTGAAAGAAATGAATCAAGTAGACAAGACTGATTAAAAGGGATACATATATATTTAAATCCTCGAGAGAAAGAGTAAGTTGACTTAGTGGTATGTAAGAGCACCTCATTTATAAAAATACCAGCTGATCTGTCAAGATATATAGAAAACTACCATTGAACTCAAAGAAGCAGTACTACATTTGTGCTTTTGCATAAGCAATATATAAGTGAAAATATATTTCTTGAAGATGTTTATTTATTGTTTAACATAGAAGGGACTTCTTACACTTCTGAGAAGAAGAGGACACTAAAACAATTTGATGCCATAAATAACCTATGACAAGATTGATCAACTTTTATTAGTGCTGTTACAACAAGTCATAGGATTATCATGCTCTAGTACTCTTTAAGCTTCTGGTCATCTTCTCCAATAGCACAGCCCTCCATCCTTCACTCATTGCCCAAGTGACAGATGAAATGAAATCAGCTGACACACCATTAAACCAGAACAGCTGTACCATCAGCACTTCTTGTAGATCTGTTAAGAAGTTGAAAGGTTCAAGACTTTAAACCCAAACAGAAAACATCAGTTCCAGCCCTTCAATGAAGTCAAGGTCTTGCAGTTGAAACTTGATGATTTTCTGACTCATTTAAGCTGATCTTAGACATCAGGTCAAGTAACCTTACTATTTGTTGAAAACAAGTGCTACAGTATATTTTAGCAGGTAATGCAAAAACAACTAGAACTTCAAAATAATTCATTTCTTGTTGAATGTACAGTAATTAAATTATGCCCTTTCTTTATTGCAGACTTTATAATTTACAGAGTTATAGCATTGATATTCTACTTCAGAATCTTGTTTGCAAAAACATTCATCAACAGAGACCAGATTATTGTTTAAAAGGAAAAGAGTATTCTACTATTTTTTTAGATAACATGGTGAAACATTTAATGAAAATAATCCACAATTGTCTTGCTATGGAAATAAAACCATTTTCTATAGTAATGTCCAGAAGGATGCTCCCAGTCATTACCATCTGGTTTGGCAAAAAAATAAATAGGCTTGAACATTCTGTGTAATATTAAGGGCACGTTACAATCCATACCCTGAGGACATTGACTAAGGGCTTCATAGTTCCAGTATTTCTTTACCATCAGCATAATAATGAATCTAATAAGAGACTGGTAAAGTTTCCATCTTTCAAAATACTTTACATTTCTGAATAGCTTGGATAAGAAAATGACAGCAGCAGTGTGAGAGCAGTTGCTTGTTTAATGAGGTCACAGAGCTATGGACCTAAGGAACAACCTTATCAAATGTGATACTGTGGGAATTTAATTCAGATTTCCAATCCTTTATTGTTGATGTGTACATTAACATTGTATTGCACTTTCAAATCACAGTCATTATGATTGAGGAAAACACAGAATAAGTCAAAGCTTATTGTGCTCTTTTGTATTTGCGGGACAATCCTAATTTTAATCATAACAAGCTTATTTTCATGACAGTGCAAAATGCAAGTGTAAGCACAAATGCTGATAGCATCTGACTGTGGACTCCTAAGTCAGCGCTTCATGACAGAAAAAAGAATTGCACATTTTTGGAAGCATGCTTTGCTTGTAAATTTTCTATACGTAATAATATTCTGAATGTGTGGTATTGGAGATATGCCCAGAGTCGGTGCTGTACTGTGTGCTTCTTAGTGGCATTGAAAGTGTGCATGTGTGTGTATACAGTATTTGGTACTGTATGTTACATACTGTACATATACACATGCGTTTATATTCCTTAGTTGTGGGGTCTTCCTGTAACCCATTTTTTACAATTTTGTATTTTATTTGTATTAGTTATTCCTCACTCTATTGAGAAAAGAATTAACAAACTATAAAATTATAGATTGTTATGTTCTCAGTGTTGTTATTATACAGTAAAATAAAAGACAGATATAGTTTTGTGTTCATAACATAGGGACTTTTAGATTTTATGAGGTAGCTGCAATGATGATGATGAAGATGGATCAGAGGTGGAATATGTGATGCGAAATGTGAAAAGACAAAAAAAGATTTGTTTAATATATGTATACTGTATATGTCTTTGAGAATTGACCCTGGGAATGAATGATAATTAGAATAGCTGTGGGAAAAGACTTGGTTGTCACCAACCTTCCCAAGTTTCAGTTAATATCTTTCATTTATAAAAATGTAGTTCATAAAAAAAGTGATTTACATTGAGGAGATGACACTGCTCTCTCCTCCAGATAAAGTGAAATAATATGTCTGTTTATGATAAGTAAGTACTACATGCACTATACACCTGTTTGTTGAATTGTTAGACACTCTTGTCATGTCATGTTATTTGCCAAACCGCATTATACTGTACCATATGGTGTCGCGGAAAGCTGGAGTCTACCTGGCAACCAATGAGCACAAGGCAGGGTACACCTGCCAGGGGTGGGGCGCCAGTCCATCGCAGGGAAAGTGCAAGCCAATTGTTAGACACTTTTATCACTTAATAAATAAAAAAACAGTGACCTGTATGTTGTATACAAAAGAAAAAAATAGTGGACTGCTTAAAGATGTAGCTTTATGGCATACAGTATGAACAACATGAGGCTAGATGTTAACTTTTTGTTGTTTTCTTAATGAATAAAATGTTTTAATTTTTGCTTCTTGTCTGTCCTTTCCATTTACAATTCTGCTTATAGCAAATTAAAAGTACCATGTTTCATATTATTGAATATGCAGTAGAACATTGTTAAATATATAACATGAAATATATTACATATTAGTCTAATCAAACTTTTTTTTCATGTGGATAATTCACTGGGTTTAAGGGGGAATTGCACTCGTATTTTTGATATACAGATGCAGCCATTCAAAACAAGCAGGCGATACCGCATTATTTTGCGGTGCGCTTGACGCAGCCTACCGCGAGTTACCGTAAATTCTCACATAGTACCTCATAATACCACGTGGTACCGCAAGTAAAATAGTAGTATCCGGAATTTCCGCAAGGTGGAGCTAATAAAGTTCAACCTCTCATGTTTGAGCTGTCGCCATCAAAGTCCTTAACGAAGATATTACTAATGGTATTAATAATGAATGAGCTTGGACAAGCTGTAAACTCAAAGTATTGCCCTGGTCCACATTCTTTTTTTCATTGACTGTCTTTGTAAAAGTAACACCACAGCATTTCGCAATCACGCATTTGTTTCCAATCATGCAAAGTACAGTAATTTTTGAGAATCTCCGATTCACCATGCCTTTCACATGCTCATAAAAGAGATTGATTTAGGAACATAAACATATTACTGTATGCAAACTGTACTGTATACAGTATGTATATGTATATTTAATGTCTTTACTGTGCCCGTTTAAGTATTGAATATTTATATGGAATTTTACCAGTGAAGAGAAATCTTAGTAGCTGAGCATAAAAAGAATAGGAGCATACTGTAAAACGTGTGAAGGCCATAAACGATATTAATTTTGGAACATAAACATACAGTATATGGCTGGTCTCGGTACTTTAAAGAAAAAATACACACCAGTATTCCATTTCTCCCTAAACATTTTAAGCATCGAAGTCTTTAACTAACGTGATACCAGAGTCAACAAGCATACTTTTAGAATTTGATTAAAAGGGAATATAATATGGAATCGTGTATCTAAAGAAATTAATAACGATATAATTATATTCATGTACCGCAACACAAGAATAGTACACGCTGTACAATGTCTGTTGATACTGTTTCTCTAGGGCTTTTTCAACACTCCTCATGTGACCTTGCCAGTGGCACTGTGGTCTAGGTTCCCAACTTATACATCGCACATTGGGTGTTCGAATCCAGCCGGAGCCATGACTTTTTTTTTTAACAAACATTTGTTGTTGTTGTTATTGTTGTTTTTATCCTGTAAAGCGTTTTGAGAAGCCACCTTTAAAGGCGCTATATAAAAGCGCTGATTCTTATGGAATGTGTTTTCTTTCTTCTTTTTTTCAGCATGGAATAAACCTATTACTTGATTCTTATAGATGCCTGGTTCCGCCGGGGATTAAAAAAAAAAACCCATGGAATCGAGTATCTAAGGAAATAGCAGTATAACCTTATTCATGCACAAACACTAGCATGTTACATTATTAATTTGGGTGTCTCCTCTTGCCAGAAAGCTCTAAATTGCATTTTGAGTGCGGTTTTTGACTTTTTTTAAATTACAACCCATAAATAAAGCTGATACTGTTTAGACTTTTAATTATTTTAAACTGTATTACAGCAGCACAATGCACAATGCAACGTAAATCGCTATCTTTGTCTTCTGCGTAATAATGTTCACCTCTCTGTCCAGCAAATTAACAATAGTAATAATAATTAACTTTATTGTATATATTGCCTTTTAAGGTGGCTCCTCAAAGTGCTTTACAGGATAAAAACAATAACAACAATATGATTAGGCTGAGCAAACGATTTTTAATTTTTTTAAAAAAGAAATAAAAAATGAGATATAATGATGTGTTCCGACTTAGACATTAACGAGAGCATAACGAAGGTCATAAAGGTCATAAACGATATTAATTTTGGAACATCAACATATTATGTAAACTGTATGTTGCTGTTATTGGTATTTTAAAGAAAAAATACTGTAAAATCCTGGGTTCGGTAAAATATTTCAGGCATTCATGTGAAGGACAACAGAGCTTTCACTGGCCGATTATCAAACTTTATTGATAAAACAAAAACAAAAACTATCCGACCAAACCAGAATAGAAAAAAAGAATCAAGAATAACGGACACAGCGCGAGCCTGCATTCTCTCCTCAACCGTCCACACCACACTTTTCCCTGGGTCAGAGATTAAATAAAACTTCACTCGCAAATTACCACACACTGAACACTGAACATGTTAACCTGAGCCCAAAAGCCAAACATATTGATGTGCATTCGCCTGGTGCAGCGCGGTTTTCATCACTCTCTGCGGGAGTGCTGGCTGTGACGAATTAAACCGGTTTCACAGGTATTTTCAAAGTAGAAGGGGGCGAGATTTCCAGCGAAAGATACCTCCCCCCCCCTCCAAAACCCAGTAAGTACAGTACTTACTTACGGTAGTACTTCTCGCGTTAAGAAAGCTAGGTGTTAGCATAAATTATTAGTAATCAATAATATTAAATTTAGCACTGTAATAAATTGTGCTAATAATAAATTCTATTCTACTCTGAGAATGTAGGGGGAGGAAGACCCGTGGTCTTTTCACTTACTGCAATATTATGGACACTCAATTGACTTTTTTTTAAAAACTTTTTTTTGACAGCTGGTACAGCACCCCACCGCGCCCACGCGCCAGCATTATATTCTCATGTACGGGTCGAATATGTTCATTGTCTTCCAATGAAAGACGGGTTCCTTTCGCCGTAGTTGGGAGACATTAGAAGCTTGCCACGTCCGGACTGTTACACCAACTCATTAGCATGTTAAAGCGATTCCATTGAGGAGCCGGGCACGATAATTGATAAAAGCCATTTGGCTGCAGCGAATGTGAATTCTGTCTGAAGTATTTAAATCAGGATGGGGGGTAAGGGAGTCATCTCTATGACACTCTCCCTTATAAACAAAACAAAAACTAAAAATAAGATACAATCTACAGACATTCACAACATAGACATATCTTAAAACATTTCCATATATTATTAAATTATTACTTAAAATATATACTTTAAGTTACTGAAACAGCCAGTTAATAAAATTGTTGCAATTTTTTGTTCTCGTTTGGAGGTGTGGATATTCTGACAACAATTGATTTAAAGACAATCTGTCAAAGTGCAATGCACTCTGCTCTTGGCCGCTGGCAAGGGTGCCAACCTGTAGAAGCAGCACCTGTATGGAGACTTTTCGGCAGCAGCGGGAGCAGTACGACGCATTACAGGGGAGGATTGAGAGGTTAGAGACACTCCTGAAGATGCAGAAGCCGGAGACAGTGTGTACCGGCAGTCAAACGCTTGAGCAGCTGTCTCCCGATGAGTGCCTCCCCCCACCGCGCAGGTTGCAATGCCTGGCGGAAGCTCTGCCCCCCACAGAGCATACACCGCCTCAGGACACTCCATCCCGGCTTCTCTGCTCACCACCACCCAGGACCTGGCTGACGCTGTCCCCGCCGTCTATCTCCCCTCAGGAAGCACCGTTTACACAGCGGAATTAACAGACGCCAGTGAAACGAACAATTCTCCTAGATATCCAACTGTTGCCCATCACTCAAGAGAAGGATGGGGGGTTGTACTTGCAGTGCATCGGTATAGATGGGAAAGCCAGAGCCGACCGCTACGCTGCCCTCGTGTTTCGAAATCTTGTGACTTTTGAAATTTACTGGGGGTGGATGACATCGGTAAATTTCGATGGGTCCAGAGGCAAAAGTGCCTTGCCTTGCAATCTCCGGGAAACCATTAGTAGCATGGTGAATCGGAGATTCTCAACACTTACTTTGTGCGACTGGAAAAGAATTCGTGATCGGATCAATGAAATGCTTCGAAGAAGGAGGCGCTCTTTTCTTCTAGTTTAACAGTCTGTCCAGAAATAAAACATTCCCGTTAAACAAGAGGAATGTAAAAAAAAATTGTACAAAAGTAAAAAACAATTAATTTTTGACAATGAAAAACAGTGTGTGTCTCTCTCTCTCTCTGCTGGCGCGCGGGCGCGGTGGGGTGCTTATCATTCTCAGTGCATAACAAGGAAGATTAATAAACATAAACATAATCTCATGGTTAAATGGTCAAGCCTAGCCATGTGTGAGTCTAGTCTCACAGAGCTTCAACAACAGATAACAACTTGTGAGTTAGATTAAGAATGAATAAAAGCATTTAATTAATAACGCGTTTGCGGTTGTCTGGGTGCTGACAAAGTAAAAACAATTACTTTTTGACAATGAAGAACTGTGTGTGTGTCTCTCTCTCTGCTGGCGTTTGTAATCGTTTTTATTTTTAAATACATTTTAGCAAAGTAATGTACCATAAAAGGATTGTGAGACATATTTGGGTTAACATGTTCAGTGTTCAGTGTGTGGTAATTTGTTTGGTGCGAGTGAAGTTTTATTTAATCTCTGACCCAGGGAAAAGTGTGGTGTGGACGGTTGAGGAGAGAATGCAGGCTCGCGCTGTGTCCGTTATTCTTGATTCTTTTTTTCTATTCTGGTTTGGTCGGATAGTTTTTGTTTTTGTTTTATCAATAAAGTTTGATAATCGGCCAGTGAAAGCTCTGTTGTCCTTCACATGAATGCCTGAAATATTTTACCGAACCCATGATTTTACAGTATTTTTTCTTTAAAATACCAATAACAGCAACATATAGTTTACATAATATGTTGATGTTCCAAAATTAATATCGCTTATGACCTTTATGACCTTCGTTATGCTCTTCTTTAATGTCTAAGCTGGGACACATCATTATATCTAATTTTTTATTTATTTTTAAAAAAAATTAAAAATCGTTTGCCCAGCCTAACAGTATTGTTGTTATTGTTTTTATCCTGTAAAGCACTTTGAGGAGCCACCTTAAAAGGCACTATATACAATAAAGTTCATTATTTTACTGTTGTTAATTTGCTGGACAGAGAGGTGAACATTATTACGCAGAAGACAAAGATAGCGATTTACGTTGCATTGTGCATTGTGCTGCTGTAATACAGTTTAAAATAATTAAAAGTCTAAACAGTATCAGCTTTATTTATGGGTTGTAATTTAAAAAAAGTCAAAAACCGCACTCAAAATGCAATTTAGAGCTTTCTGGCAAGAGGAGACACCCAAATTAATAATGTAACATGCTAGTGTTTGTGCATGAATAAGGTTATACTGCTATTTCCTTAGATACTCGATTCCATGGTGTTTTTTTTTTTAATCCCCGGCGGAACCAGGCATCCATTAGAATCAAGTAATAGGTTTATTCCATGCTGAAAAAAAGAAGAAAGAAAACACATTCCATAAGAATCAGCGCTTTTATATAGCGCCTTTAAAGGTGGCTTCTCAAAACGCTTTACAGGATAAAAACAACAATAACAACAACAACAATATTGTATTTCATTGCACTTTGACAGATTGTCCTTAAATCAATTGTTGATTTAAAGTTTGACAGTAACCCTAACACTAACCCTATTTTATTTTTTCAAAGAAATGCTTGTTAAAAAAAAGTAATTGCTCCGGTTGGATTCAAACACCCAACATGCAATGTATAAGTCAGGAACCTAGACCACAGTGCCACTGGCAAGGTCACATGAGGAGTGTTGAAAAAGCCCTAGAGAAACAGTATCAACAGACATTGTACAGCGTGTACTATTCTTGTGTTGCGGTACATGAATATAATTATATCGTTATTAATTTATTTAGATACGTGATTGCATTTTATATTCCCTTTTAATCAAATTCTAAAAGTATGCTTGTTGACTCCAGTATCACGTTAGTTAAAGACTTCGATGCTTAAAATGTTTAGGGAGAAATGGAATACTGGTGTGTATTTTTTCTTTAAAGTACCGAGACCAGCCATATACTGTATGTTTATGTTCCAAAATTAATATCGTTTATGGCCTTCACACGCGTTACAGTATGCTCCTATTCTTTTCATGCTCAGCTACTAAGATTTCCCTTTACTGGTAAAATTCCATATAAATATTCAATACTAAAACGGGCACAGTAAAGACATTTAAATATTTCTACGAGTGCCCCTGTTGGTCAACCAATACACGTACCGCGGTATTTTGCGTCATCGCACGTCTGTGCCGCGTACTTTGAATGGCTGCATCTGTATTAGTTTCCTCAAACAAATACTCTCTTATGATTATTTAAAATGTTTTAAAGTGCAATTGTTTCCTAATTGTAATTCCTAAGGAGTTCAAATAGAAGGCTTTGTATTCTAGTATGGCCTTTCCGACAACACACTCATCCTCCCATATTGTAAAGTTTTCTTATTTTAAAGAGGACAGTTTTTGTATTCACTTACTAGTGAAATGGCTTGCATACCAATATCTGTAATACAGTACATTTGTAAAGAGGAAATATTTCTTAAGAGATGCAAAGGTAATAAAGTGAAAAAGAAATTATTGTACTTCTTAAATTAAAAGAAGACTTTTCTCTGGTTTTCTTTTGTAGCCCATATTTTAAAAATTTAAATGCTGATTATACTTCATAAGAACGTAAAGAGTCACAGCTCAGAGCAGGCTCGTTACCTCTAGCTCATTTGTTTTCTTGCAACTAATTGATCTGACTATCTAGCTATTTTTGAAGCTAGGAAGTCAGCTTTCATAACATGGCTAGCCATGTAGCTTGTTCCAGAAACTCACAACTCTTTGTGTAAAAAGTCTCTTATTTGTGGTGCTAAATAAATTTCCCTTTAGTTTCCAGTAGTGACCCTGTGTTTTTATTTCACTACTGAATGAGGATTTAATATGCCTGGATCAAGTCTCCGTATTCTCCTAGTAATCCTGTACTAGACTAAAGAGATACTGTATACTGTAACTCCCTTAACCTTTCAGTATATGGCAACCCCCTAAAATGAAGAAATTGCTCTTCTTTGAGCTCTTTCTAAGGCTATAACATGTTTTCAGTGGTATGGTGATGAAAACTGAACACAATATTCTAAATGAGGTCTTACTAGTGCATTGTCAAATGTATGCATAACTGGATTTAAATTATACACATTGCTATACACAGTACCCGAGCATTCTATTTACTTTGTTATTAGCCTTTTCTGACATTGTATTGATGTGGTCATAGAGCAATCTGCATTATCTATATACTGTAAATGTCCAGATCCTTTCATGTGTATCTTCCTCTTTTTCCAAAATTAGGTTTTTAAAAGGAAGTTCTATTCTCTAGGTTAATTTTAATATCACACATTTCCACCCTTTTCTTTATTTCGTTGCATCTTTTCTCAAACTCAGTGATTGCGATTGCCAAAGATTGACCTTAGCTTCCAATTATCTATTTCTGAGTTTTATTCTTCATTATTTCTGCGTGTTCCTCTTTGCTTTCGGTGTTTGCTCTCACCAGACAGACTTTACCTTGCAGCTCTCTGTGGCTCCTCTTTTTTCTTCTGACTGCTCAAGGAAAATCAGATGACTCCACCAACTCAGTAAGCCATTAAACAACAGATTAATAGAAAGCAAAACCTGACTGAAAGCAATAAAAAACTACATGTTTATTTGTTATTTTTGGTGTTTGCTCTCTGTAGAGACTGACCTTGCAGTGTCAGTCTTCGTACCTTCTCTTTTTCTCTTCTCTGCCTGCTCAAAGATAAGCTGAACACTTCCAAAGTCTTAGTAACTTTATCTGATAAAGTTACTGCAAACCGCAAAGTTACCGCAAACGATAAAGTTACTGAAACTGCAAACCGGACATGCCCCTATCCACATCAACGGGACTGAAGTGGAAAGGGTCAGTAACTTTAAATTCCTTGGCGTCCATATCACCGAGGACCTCACATGGTTTCTCAACATCACCTGTCTGATCAAGAAAGCGCAACAGCGCCTGTACTTCCTAAGATGGTTGAAGAAGGCTAGGATATGTCCCCAGATCCTCACTAACTTTTACAGATGCACTACAGAAAGCACACTGACAGGCTGCATCACAGTGTGGTATGGCAACTGCAGTGCTGCTGACCGCAAAGCCCTACAGCGGGTGGTGAAAACTGCCCAGTCCATCACTGGGGTTGCCCTCCCATCTATACAGGACATTTATGACAGACGGTGCTTGAGGAAAGCTCTAAGCATCATCAAAGACCCCACACACCCAAGCTACAGACTTTATGATCTGCTACCATCTGGAAAATGGTACCGGAGCATTCGGGCCCGGACTACCAGAATCAGAGACAGATTTTACCCCCGCACTATCAAACTATTAAACTCCCAGCCTCTCTCACTCTCACTTCACCTCTCACCTATGATCTGAACCTCACAGTGCCTTCTTTCTTTCTTACCAAAAACCCAAACACACATTGAAAATCTACCTCTACCATACATGTCAAAAGCTCACTCCCCATAATTTCTATCCCTTTATTTCATTCTGTTGATGCATGTTTTTGCACATAACCTGTTACCTTTTTGCTGTTTTGCACATTGCCTGTTGTTGTTTTTTTGCACATCGCCTGTTGTTGGTTTTTTTTGCACACTGCCTGTTGTCTCTGATTTTCTTTTGTTATACAATTGTATTGTTGTTGTTGTTGTTTTTTTTTCTTTGTACTACTTATGTCCGAGAGCTAGCTAAATAGCATTTCGTTATACCATATACCTGTATATGAGTATAATGACAATAAACTTGAACTTGAACTTGATATACTGTAAAAGCAAAACCAAACTCAAAAGAGTTTCATAAGACTCCCAGCAGTCTGTCTCATCACGCAGAGATTCATCTATCCCAACTCTCCCTGTCCAGTCATAGAGGTCTGCTCTCTAAATTCTAGCATTCAGATCTGTCTTTAGTCCTTCATCTTTTCCAAATACCTGTGTCTTTATACTGTATGTGCATTGTTTTCCAAACAATTTAAATTCCAGTCTCTACCAATCAAACCCTAGATCAGTGTTCTTCTGGAGCCTACAGTATACACAGTTTCCAAACCAACCAAAGCTTGCACACCACAATATTTGTCATTGATAAACTCAATGCTATGGGTTTTTCTTTGATATCTTTTGGTGGTCTTGTCAGCTACTGTCACACCCTCTGCAGCCAGAGGGTGCTCCTACTCTGTCCTGTCCCTAGTTTCCTGTGCTTTGTTCTCCTTCTGGTGTCTCTCTCTTTGGGGCTATATATTTCCGGGTCACTTATTCTCCTTCGCTCAGCATTGACGTTCGGATGTCCTGAGACCCGCCTAGCATCCAGGTCGCCCCACGTCCGCTGCCTGAGGGCATTGGTTTCTATACGACTCCTGGACTGCTGAGCCCGGGCTAATCCCCTATTCCGCCACTACGCATATGGGTCTTTTTCCACTCTCCTGCCTCTCCACAGTTTGACCCTTCCGACATCCGTGACAGAATGCTGAGCCTCCTACTGACCCTGCGAGCGGTGCTTTTTGTTTTTCAGCAGTTTTTTTTCTCAGGACTTTTTTTTCTCTCAGCTCTCCTATTCATATCGCGCGATGCTTTTTCTGACTCTTGTGCCTGTGAGCAGGCTGCGGCCCGGCTTTCCTCAGGTTGTCTTACCGGCATCCGTGATTGAAAGTTGAGCTGGCCCTCCTGTCCTCATCGCTGGATATCACTCCGGTCATCCGTGCCTGTGAGCGGGTCGTGTGCCTGGCTTTCCTTTAGGTTGTCCACTCCGATATCAGTGATAGGGTGGTCCTGTCTGTCCTGTCCCTAGTTTCCTGTGCTTTGCTCTCCTTCCGGTGTCTCTCTCTTTGGGGCTATATATTTCCAGGTCACTTATTCTCCTTTGCTCAGCATTGACATTCGGATGTCCTGAGACCCGCCTAGCATCCAGGTCACCCCACATCCGCTGCCTGAGGGCATTGGTTTCTATACGACTCCTGAACTGCTGAGCCCAGGCTAATCCCTCGTTCCGCCGCTACGCATATGGGTCTTTTTCTACTCTCCTGCCTCTCCACGGTTTGTCCCTTCTGACATCCATTACAGCTTCATCCTTGTGGTCAGATTGTTGTTCCCTTTTGCTAGGCAACTAACAACAAATATGCTTTCAATACATTTCGTCTCAATGCCCCATTAATTTGTATTTGAGTGAAATACTGAATTAGCATTATTATATGCATTGTGTATTTCCTACTAGTGGTGTAAAACATTTTGCACTGATTAGTGTTAAATTATAATTTGTAATTCCCTTGTCACTGTTTCTGTTTTTCACTCATCTCATTTTTGTATCATTTCCAACTTGTTAAATTCATTTGTATCAGAATAAGTTGAAAGAATTATAGAATGTTTCTGTTCCCATTAAATTTTTAATTTAATTGAATATGTAATATGAATATTGTATAAAATTAAATATTATTTCCCAAAATGTTAAATATTGCTTGAAAGCATGAACACTGCTATCGACATCGTATGTTTGAATTACATAGGTTGTGTAGAGTGTTGTATATTGCGTATGTATATTAAATAAACACAAATATCTATTGAAGCAATGACTGAGGATAATAGAAATTAAGCAGATCGTATAATTATTTTCTCTAAATCTGTAACAGTATGACAGTTACTTGCTTCCCTTTTTTCTTACCAAAGACTTTAAGATCAAAAAAATAATAATGCACATAATTTGCCTCACTTCTACTCCTTGCTGTTTTAGATATTTTTTGTTTTTCAAATACATCCTCATTAAGCAATTTTTTACCCATTTCTTTCTCCAACTTTCTTATCCTGCCTTGAAACCAGAACACACTGAAAACCTGAACAAGTCATAACATCCCTTGAACTAATGAGTAAACTTTTAAAACAAAGGCCTTTCAAGCTGGCACAAATCTATTTTTAAACAGTGTTGTGAAAAGCACTGTAGTGCTTTCTGTAAAATGGGGCATTCTGTGGACACATTTCTGAAATGATACATGCCTAGTCTGTTAAAACCTTCCTGGAAGCACAGGTAGAATAATAAAAAAATAAGTCAATAATTATTTTGTGACAGGCATGACACGATCCAAGGTGTAAAATGCCATCAAAATTTAATAATGTTGTTTTTTAGCTGTGCATATCAATATCAATGCATACCTTAGAAGTGTCAGCAATCATCGTACATTTTTACCTATATACTTATCGGACATTTACACAAATTATTTATACGTTTTAATTATTTTTAAGGTTTAACAAACTCTATATTTATTACTGTACTATTAGTACATTCATTACAATGTATTGATGTATTGTAGTTAGGCTACAAAATATATTGCCTAAATTGGTTTTCAATGGTACAGTATGTATAGAATTTTGCTAATGTATTGTACTCTTTACATAATCTGACAGAAGACAATTAAAAAGTTGAAAATACATAAAATATTTGGTCAATTTCACATTAAACCAAAGTATTTTCCACAGAAAATGTTTAAGTAAGAGAAAAATAATTTGCCTTATCTATATAGCCTCTTATTAGATATACACCTTTAAAATTTTGGTTTCAGAAAATGGCAGAGTTACCCTGGAGAAGAAAGGGTTGAAAAGGAGTTATTTTCAAGCAAGCTAATAAATTCTTCTTGTTTTATTTAGATATAATTGCACCTCTGTTTTTTTATTTAATGAGATAATGTATTTAGGAACATACTTTACCTAACTTTTTCTTGATTAATATACTGTAGCACCATAAAAACATGAGTAACATTTTAAGGCACTTCAAATTGAGCACACATTATATAAATTACAGAAGAAAACAATAGGTCATTTACAGTATTACATGTTTGTGAAAGAATTCACCAGGAAGCCTCAAAAAGAAGGACTCCCATTTGCATTTAATTAAATATGCTAGGCCTGAAAGAAAAATGTGTTTGGAACAAATACATTCCTCTATTCAAAAAGTTAGTGACATTCTTAAGGCTGTAGTAGAATAAGACAGCCCCATGCTTCATTCCTCTTCTATAGTGTGCCTATAGGTTTTTCACCACTACAAGTGTGAACCCAGCTGCTTATGCCTGAAGATCATCTGACCACACAGTTCACCTTAAAGTGTGACTGTTTTTTTGCTCATTCTTTGTTTTTGTTTTTGAGCTCATACCTTTACAAAGATGTATAAGTAACCAGAGAAGAAATCCAGACCACATATGACATTTCCTTTCCACTGGTGTTTATTTTAGTGCCATCTAGGGTATAGATACAGTTCCTATCTGTTAGGATAATTAATGATTTTGATTTTTGAAGGGATACCTTTAAGCACACACTCCCTTTAAGCAACAGTTTTAAGTAAAAGTCCAACAAAGCCAGATGCTTTTTTTCTTTTCTTTTTTTTTCTGCATAGTAATTCACTCATTTTATACAGTATTTTAGTTCAGTCATTTCACCTCATTTTGCAGTGTCATAATCTAAGATTGTTAACGCTGGGTGAATTATTAGCATGGCTTTTTGTAGCATTTGAAAGATGCCATTAAAAAAAATGGAATGACTGTTCATTCATTAACATGCCAGAATTACTTTCAAAGACATCTCTCTGTTCATAAACAGAAATCATGTGAAACAAAATGTTGGTAAGCATAATATATAAAGAATTGTGTTAATCATGTACTGTAGATGAATTTCAAGCTGTTGTATAATGGTATTGTGCAGGTCCATTAAATAAATGGAAACAAAATGGCTGTAATTTTCACTGGAACCTCCTATCAGCCAAGTCATACTGTCATTGTAGTAGAGATGCTACAGAAAAGGCAGAAAGTTGAAGAAGGGGCTCTGCGTCCATTAAGTATGAAGCATGCATTTAGAAAAGAAGTAATTAATTTACCTACATGTCTCTGGTTTGTGGTAAGAGAAAATGGAACATGCAAATCTCTCACAGAAAATACCCCTGTCTAGAAACAAACTCAGTACTCTAGAGCTATGAGGCACAGGTGCTCTACCATGATGCAGTTTGTAGAAAGGCCAAGATAAGATGATGTGCAAAACCTGATTCTTTAATAATTACATTTCATTTAACTGTCCAAATGTCAATATAAGAGCTAAATATTAGTATTGTCCTGAGCATTATTAATATATTTTTTGTAAAATGTAATCAATGTCTTGGGATTTATCATTTGTTTTTCTTTATTACAATATTTATGTTTGTTCTCATTTTCAGATACAGTATTATGCTAACTTTCTTTCCCCTACACAGTTAAATATATTAGCTGAGTAAAACTCTGAAAGCATACTTCAACAACTAAAAAGTTAGGTCAACCAACAAACTCAACCAGAATAAAGCTGATGAGTCACTTGAGATTATTTCTGTCTTAATTACCTCAAATCATGCTTGAATATTAGTAGCTCCACTAATGACTCTAATTTCTGTTTTATGCAAAATGTATCCCTTCATACTGAATGCTGTGTTATAATTGCTTGCATCAGAAATCTAGGGAGAACATATGTGGGTATAACCATGCCATCTGGATGGTTTCTAAATCAGGAAAGGAGAATGTGAATTTAGGAGTTCAGGTGGCTAAACTTCATCAATGTGTCTGCCATTTCCTGCTATCGGGAAGCCCATCCATGTGCATATTACATTCACATTCTATTCAATTATTATCCCCACTGAACCAATGAGACACATACTGTATTAAGACATATAATAAGTTTTCTTGTATTGGGAAAAGCAAGCTAATTCTTCAAAATAAATAAGGTTTTACATAGTCTACATCAGTGGTTCTCAATCCTGCTTCTAGTGACCCACACACCTCTTGGTTTTTGTTCTAGCCCTTTAATTATATATAAAATTCAATGTACTAAAATTAGAAGCAGTATATTATTTGAACCTATTAAATCACTTTCTGCCTTACGTTTTCAATTGTATTTGACCAAAATTACATCAAGTTCTGAAAATATGCATCCTGACACAATATTCTTGTATTTTCTAGGGAGAATACCCTTTTTTCTGTTGCAGCTCAAGTTAGAATGTGGCCTTAGAACTAAATAAGTAAGCAGCGATCAAAATCAAATTGACAGCTCTTGGTATCCCTCTCTCAATATAGAGCAGTCACTTTTAAGAACAATATGGCAGATAAAGATATTGAAGCAGTAGGGTAATGTCACAAATAGCAACCAGTTCTGTCTTGTAAACAAGCAAGATGCATCTTTCGTGGTGGTTCATTTCACCAGTGGTATGTGACTGCTTTCATGCAGGGGTCTGCCGAAGTGAATCTGCTCTGTATTGCATGAGGACACTGCTGAGCTGATCCAGCATTGCCTCACACTGTATTAACTTGATATAATTTGCTACTTTTGTATGATGTGATTCAATTATGCATGAGTATACACGAGTGTTGTCCTGCCTGTCAGCCACTCAAGTTAGGAGCTTGTAAACATTTTTAGAAACTTTTCAGCCAGCAAATTTGCTCTTGAAATGTAAAATATAAAATTACAGTATAAGGCCAAATATTAAAATAGTAAATAAATGAGCTAATATGTTTCAAGAATACCCTGCTATGCAAGCACATTTTTATTTAAAGAAATAATTATTTTATTTAAAGAAAGCTAACCAGGAGACCTACAGGTACATTATATAAAACTTACTGTTCTTACTTATCTTATGCATGTATGTATCTTACTTGTTAACAGACTTGTGTGGTGTTAAATGCATTATGCCTTTTACCTGCCTGCAAAGCAGAGTTCCCATGTGGGGAAATAAAGGAAGTAAGTGAGGTAGGATTCAGTTATATAAAACAAAAATAGAAACTTAACTGGAGTACTCTAATGTACTGTATACAGGTATCAGTAATTTGGTCATTTTTATGAGAAATTAAATTAGAGTAAAGAGATGTTTCTAATTATTATGTCTATCCAACCATTCTTTCATTCTTATTCTACACAAGCTGTAAGAGAACTCATGATGTACTGTAGTTTACATTGTATTTTACATTTTAAAAGACTTTCATTGACAATGCTGCTTTTAATTTATTTTCAAAAGCTTAGCCTGAGGCCAGTGGGTGATATCTGAGACTTTGCCACCTTACAGCTAAGTTTCTTGTGTTTTGAAAGTGTTCAGCAGTAATACTCATCTCCAAAGATTTGCAACTTATATGTATTAAAGCAAAGTTTGACTGCACCTTTGAAACACTGAGCTCCACTTCAACTGCTCCATAACCTTTATATTAAGTGTGTTTATCCCTTTTCTACTTGGAAAAAGCCTGCTTCAAAAGAGGAGGCTCCCGCTTGGAAAGATGATCGGTTCACAGCTGGATAACTTCAATAAGCTTTTAGAAGCAGACTTTACAACTGTCTTCGTGAACCTGTCAAAAACCATAATTGCTCAGAGCTAAGAGTGGCATTCAAGTTATCTTTATTGATTTTTACCTGCTGCATTAAACATCATTGACTGAGGAGTAAGGGCTTATATGAGGTGTATAAGAATGAAAACATTGTTAAAAAAGGATAACAGCAAAGATCCAGGAAGATTTATTTAAAACTATACTTTTCATTTTAACCATGTACTATAAGTATATGCCAGTATCCTTTATTCTCAGAATTGATTATTTTTAAAAACATTATATCTACTGCTACATATTTTTCCCAAAACTTGTCAGACAAAGTATTTCCTTTTAAAATGCAAAGGATATCAATGAGAAAAACAACAAGTAAAACATAGAAATGTGACAATTCATAATTAAGTGTTCAGTTTTTGTTGTGTACAGTACATATGTACTGTATATTTAATTAATCAAGGAGGTTTATTGAATATATGGGTTAATTATTTCTCTTACTGGGTAAACTAAACAAGACTGCTGCCTTGTAAACGTAACATTAATTGAAATATCAAGTAAGTTGTTGAACTGGAAAATGTTCTTTTATAGGGCAAAGCATTAGTTAAAAGGGAATGGACTAGCACAAAAGATGGTTGACTGGTTTGCACCACCTGATCATCTGCAGTTAGTGATTGCAGTAACAGAAATAACCTCTCACATATCTCATTTTACACCACCTAAATTCTGCCTGAGAACAATGGTGAATGTTAATATTTATGATCTTTTAGGTTCTGTTAAAATTTATAGTTTATAATGTCAGACATCTGACTATACATTATGTTGTAGTGGACAGTTGAGACATTTCCAGAACTATTCTGAAAGAAAAATGTTCTTAAATGGAGAGAAATTTCCACATTCATTTGTCTGTGTGATCTGTAAACTTTCAAAGTTCTGCTGTATGGTTTCCATAGAAATGTTTTGTTTTGAACGTCGAGTCATTGACTTACTGTAGATGATGCAGAGAGTTATTGCATAAATTGTGATTTGGGAAAATTATACAGTATTCTGTGGACCCTTTGTGTATGTGCTTCATTGGCTGATTTATTTTTGGAAAACCTGTGCAAGTATTTTAACGATGTACTTACCACTGAATAAATCTTAATCTAACTGATGTTAGACTATCATTTATATATATATAATTCTATAACAGATACATACTGTATAATCAATTATATTACCTTTGCAAAACAATGGCACCCATATAAGAATTAAAAATAGAAAAGTACATACAGTATAATCTTTACATCAATAATAAGAATATTCTTGAGCTATCTTGATGTGACATGAATGTTAAAATCAGCAGTCATTGCTGTGCCTTCTTTTAATAGAATATGAGATTGTGCAAATATAAGATTTAATCTTTCATCTTTTTAAATTTATTTGATACAAAGCCTGTGCATTATTTTCTTAACAAATGCCTTTTAAGATTAATAAGCAGAATTTTACAATGTCCTAAATAAAGCTTACAATCTGTGCATACACTTAAGCATTTAGATAAATTGACATTTTCAGGATTTTAGTAGGAACCTATGAAATTTTGAAAAACTAACGAAGAATCCTTTTTTAAATTTATTATTAAAACCCATATTTCAGAGCTGTATTATTTATGAAATTGCATGGGCTAGAGTAAAGTGTAATTAATGTGGCATTAACTGTTTTTTGTGTCTTTTAATGATAAACTTTAATTACAGGCACAATAAGATGCTTTTAAAATTTTTAGTTATATACATATTATATTTGTACTGTACACTGTATATATATTCATTTTGTCATGATTTGGAGAATATGAACTGTGAGTCTTAACTTTTTAGACACGTTAACTTCTCATATTAATGATCAAGTGTCCAATGGTAAAGTAAAAAGTAGGCAGCAAAGTAATGATGTTGTATATTGTTTGGGTTTTAATGACTTTCAAGATGTACTGTATAACAAGAACACTTACAGAATGTATTCACTTTTTAGAGAAGTGTAGCAGTGCATAGTATGTTTTTTTAATAGCTCAAAGCAAATTCTTTTAATATCTAGCAACGATCCCTCCCATTATACTGTCAGAGACACAAACTGGAAAGATTAGGTTATTAAGTGCTCACTTTACACAGATGCATCCCACAGTGCTTTGCAGACTGTATTATGACTCATCCATGAACAGAACAAAATTCGACTGCTCAAGCCTCATTTGTTGGCAACATCTTCAACTGCAAATAAAAGCCTACATAGTTTCTTACTGTAAATAATATCCAGTGACTGTTATGAGGTTCTAATACAACTGTTCAGCTGTTGTCCAACAATTTTACTTTACCTAATGAAGTACCAGATAATAACAGCTGTGGTCGATCATGAGTCACTCCAATCCTTTGGAAATCCTCCCAAAGTGTTTGAATCATATTTGGCTTAGAAAGACATACTGTAGATGAGCTCACAAAAGCAAAAAACTTTAATTTAAACTTTCACCTATCTTACACAGTGCTCTCTAGATTCCCTGCCAAATGTCTAAATCAGAGCTCATAAAGTTAACACAAGCTACTTGCAATTTGAAAATTTAAATATTCTCCCCTTTAACCAGTTTACAGGATCTTTAAAACAGGTTGTTCCAGGCCAACAAATACACCTACGGTAAAACATAGCTGTAAGGTTTAAAAACACCAGGATCTTTATTTACATAATGTAGAGAACAAAAAACACCTCAAATCAATCAACAAAACAAAAGCCTAAGCTCTTTTTGAGCTTATTAATTAATTATAGCAAGGCAATTCTTCTTTTCACCTTCATTTTCTGCTGTCAGTACTGGACAAATATAAAAAAGGAAAAGTGTTTTCAGCCAAACAGAATAGTAATGTTGCAAGAAAGGCAGTGGCATTATTTTCTTCAGGTAAATATGATTGGTAACAGTGGTCCTCTGTGCATGAATGGTGCTGCTAATACTGTATATACAAACCATATTTACCCACTACAACAATTTACTTGATGGTAGCTTATGTTGGATAAATTATCACATGTAACCAAATCGGCAGACAAAGGTATGCCTTTAAATTCTCTGATTTAGAATAGCAAGTCGGAAGCAATGCTACTTTGATAACAGCTACAGAAATGCTCTGCATTGTTTCATTTGATATCTGTCACGCCCGACATCCGTCCCTAGAGGGCACTCCACTACTCCTGTTATTGTTCCTATAATTGTTGCTAACTCCCCAGGTGTACCTTGTTATGTGTATTATTTAAAGACTAGCTCCTCCACTCCTCGGTGCTCAACATTAAGGTAAGGGTGTCACGAGGCCCGCCTAGCACCAGGAAGCCCTACCCCCATCTCCTGAGGGCATAGGCCTCATCCCCGACACCTCCCGCTTCCTGAGGAGGATCTCGCCCCGTCACCCTTGAATCTCCATGTTTTGTCTGTTCGTCTTTTCCCCCTTCCTAGGGATTTTAACCTTGTCGCGTCCCAGGATGGATTACTTGCTGATGGTCTCCCGGACTGTGCCCTGACCTGCCTTTGGACCTGTTTGGATTTGGATGCCACTTTGTCTCCTCCGTTCACTGTCTCACAGACTGTCACTATTATTTTGTGCACTATTAAACCCCTGTGTGTTTTCCCTTACCACGTTTTCTGTTTTCTCCAGCTCTCACCGCATCGCATAGGGTCTCCTACAAGATCCGACACGGACATCTGTCCATGATCATAACAATATCTTACTGTACTGTATATGCCAAAATGTACTTAAAAAGAAGAATAATCCTAAATTTCCATCTACTAAAGTCAACAGTGTTCCTGCAGATTTTCTAAGTCTCTTTAAAAAAATAGAACAACTGAGAAGTTGGTAAACTAGTCCAATTAAGCCATTAACTTGTTGATTTAGCTACTGAGATGAGCACAATATTATTTCAAGAAATGGCTGGATCTTAAAATCAATTAGCTACTACCAAATTACCTAGACTGACAGTATGATCTCCTATCATTTGTAACTTATCTGATATTCTTATAGGTTGGAATGCAAACTTGCAGTCACACTGGCCATCCAAACATCAGTTGTTGTGAAAACATTGGATCTGAAATTCAAGGGAAAATATTTTAATATGTTTTTCTATGCATGTTTCGTAATCCATAAAACCTGCCATTTGATATGTTAAAGATAATACCTTGCATTATAGAATAGGAAGACTTCTGATGTATTCTAGGTACTAAAACTGAAATGATGCTCACAACCCCAAAATTGCTGAAAGCAATTTGACAACTGGCAGGCCATCCTACAGTGAAGCCTTCTGCTCTGCGAATTTAATCTGCAAATTTCTGGTTAATTGATTAGTGTATCAATACATGTTTTTCTCTAATAAAATGTAACAAGAACTCATGCCAGATAACATTTCATCTCAGTGAAACAGCTACCATCTAAAATGCCATCCCATGAAGGCAGTTTGATGTTATATTGTGTAGCAGCTTTGTCTGTCTTTATGTTTATCTTTTAATTAATGTGTAAGTGCATGACTTTCTTGGATTTTGTTTATCACAATGGTAAAAACTACAGATGACACAGAGGCAAATGGCTTTGAAATTATATACAGACCATCTGGTTCAATTTTAAGCACTGTGCATTTCTCATTTATTTATGAATTTAGTGACACATTCTTGTAACACTAAAGAAAGCTGAGATCTGCCTTACAAATGTCATCCGTTTAAGACGTCTCCTAGCCCACTGAGATCAGGATTCCCTCAATGGTGGTGCAAAATTTCCAAGTGTCACCAGAGTTAGAATTCTAGTCATTTTCTTTGCAGCAAAAACTAATTGGACCCATAAGGTGTATGCAATGCTTCAGAACCATCAGTTAGAAATGCACCATTCCTTGAAATGTGGTGTTCTGTTTCATGTAAGACATAAGCATGTGAAATGAGAAATTCCACAAAGAGGTAAGCGTATCTACAGATTCGTATTACCCTCATCAGGTACAATGTTTGTAGCCATAAAACAAAATTGGTTGATATAATAAAGAAAATAACGATGAATTCCCTTAAAAAATAAAAAAAATAGAAAATAAAGATTGTGATATATTTATTCTTTTTTTTTAAATAGATCATCGGTTTTCAGTGTTGTATCATATTTTTTAATGTTATTATTGTCAGAGTCATTGTTAGGAGGTGGCATGCTGGGGTCACTGCTCTGTTCTCTACATTTCACACAATGTGTCTTTGGTAGAGGCAATACATACCTGCGAATACTAAGCTGGATTGTGAAAAACATATTTTACGATTCTTCATTCAGTGTCTGTGGCATACACATAACATAGTGTGAACATTAAGTCTAGAGGTAATAACAAGCAGGTGCCCCCATGCACACAAAGGCCTACATATTTTTTATCACATTCATAGCTTGAGTGCAAGCATGGACCACACAGTTTTGGGTCTTTCAAACAAAAATGAGCAAGTACAAGAAGAGAGAGTGGTACTTTAAGAAAGAATAGCTAAGGAGCGGAGAAAAGAAAAAAAAGAGATAAGAGGAGATTGATGTGAAAATGAAAGGTGTGTTAGAGAGGTTCATCGTTTGGAAAGAGTCAATGAGTGAGGAGGCGTTATAAAGCAGGAGAAGTCTGGCAGCTAAGACAATAAGGATGCTAACAAGTCGATTATTTGGATGAAGCAAGTGGACTGACTGCTAAACATGGTGTGTATGATCCACTAAACTAGGCAGATTTACTTAATAATAATAATAATAATAATAATAATAATTGCTTACACTTATATAGCGCTTTTCTGGACACTCCACTCAAAGCACTTTACAGGTAATGGGGACTCCCCTCCACCACCACCACCGATGTGCAGCATCCACCTGGATGATGTGAGAGCAGCCTTAGTGCGCCAGAACGCTCACCACACATCAGCTATCAGTGGGGAAGAGAGCAGAGTAATGAAGCCAATTCATAGATTCAATTCACTTAAGAAGGTCTTACTTAAGAAGACCAGTAACCTAACAGTGGAAAGAGGGTCTCTGAAAATATGTGGGAGCCAAAAATGTTCCGAAGAGCTATTTAGGATGAGATTGTAGAATAGAGTACTGTATATTTAGGAACTGACTCATGTACTCCAAGAAAGTTAATGTTATTTTTGTGCTTCTATTGTAATTTGTTAAGTTCAAAAATATCTAGCAAATTAATACATTTGTGGAGTAATGACAGGAGGCAACTAAGTGAAAGGTTACAGTCTCATTATTCAGCCAAATGAATATCTGTGTTCTTTACTTCATGTCAACAACTTCAAGTCATAAACAGAGGAAAATTATTTTTATGTTTAGCATTGTGAATAAATATAAGCTTGGATGTAATAATTAATATTTTAAAATGCAATGTATAATATTGCATTTACATGGAAACTATATTGATAACTGGTTATACATTAGTTTATAAACACATGACCTTATATTTAACATTATCTTGTTTACACTGTACTGAACAAATTCACTATCAGCCATGTAGCTCTCTCAAATTTGACAATGTTGGGATCAAGCAAGAGCAATGTTGGGATCACATTTATTCTTAGATACTGTTATAACAGTTGTCATAATTTGTTTGCTCCAAGGCCATGGTTATATATTTTTTCAGAGATAATCATGTAACTTACTACTGAAGTTTAAATGTAAATTGTGCATTTTAATGATGCCACTTCCAATTAAAATGAAGTGGACAAAAATGCACTTCTTGAGATGGGTTTTGAAGCAAATCTTAGTTTTTTTTAAAGTTGTAGAAATATTAAAATTATAAAGATTATTGTGATTTTTTAAATAAATTGTCTATATTTTTAGCATTTAAATTAGATGGTATATCATAACTACATGATTTATTGACAAGACAGGTAATTATTTTCACCATTCAGATGGAAAGTTGCTAACTGAAAGGTCAAAAAGAAAACAAATCAATAAGTAAAGCTGAATGAGAAAATTTTCTTTTCACTTATAATTTCTTAACTATATAACACCTGGAAAGCCCTATGAAAATAAATGGTAATGTATAATTACTTTTCATTGATGGGTGTCTAGAAGAAAATAACATAATGGTTTTAGGTTGTTTTTTAGGATTAAGAAATTGTGTTTCGGTAATTATTTGTAGATATAAGATTGTTTTAATTTTCATTTTAAAAATTATAGAAAATATAACACAGTGTGTTATACAGGCTTAAGGAGTACTTTCATAACAATACAAAGAAAGAATACTGTATGTCATCTCTCTTTTTAATCATTAATCTGCTGATCAGCATATAAAAAACATAAAAATATCCTTTAGAAAATAGTTGAAAACAACATTGATCTTAAATCTGGAATAAAGCAACTAGAGCATGAGATGCTTGAGTGATATGTGAGCCTGTATTTTTTGTGCTTCGTTATTTCCTTTTTTCACCTTTACTTCTCCTGAATCCAGCCTAGTGCAGGTCACAAGTTTTATTGCCTTTGTGTCATGCCCAGTGGACAGTGACACACATCATAAAACCTGGCTTGTCAGCAGCCTTTGCCCATAAGGTGCGCAGGAATGAATGCACAAGAAGTTTGAATAGCATACAGTAACTTGCCCTAGGGATGTCTTCCCTGACTGAGGTTAAAGTATATTGGCAGTGCAAGAGAACACGTTGACTGCAGTTTGGTACAGTGCACAGACTAAATTATTTCGTATCCTACATACTGTAACCCAATAAATGGTAAACTAGTTATATATTTTTTTTAATTCTAAGCTTACTCTTTTTGAATTTTATTTTTTTAGTCAAATTTGCATCCTCACTACATAAGGTGTTCGAATGTGTCATGTTTTTCAGTCACTTTTCACACAACAGTCTACATTTTTGAGTGGGTAGTGCAATTCTGGTAAAAGTTCAGAAATGTGTAGCAGCCTCATACTGATTAAAACAGGGTGATCCAAATACAAAAAAAAAAACTGCAGAAATTTCACATTCACATATTAAAAACATTGTAAAATACAGGTTAATGAAATGTAGGTTTTGAAGCTGATGTTCTTTAAATGAGCATTTTAACAGACACAGACAGCTTTCTGTTTCAGACAGGATGAATTTCTCTCATGTTTTCAAATGATTTAATAGATTGTACCATGGATTCCAAGTTCTTATTATTGGTTGAACATAACCAACTAATATTTTTGTGTGTTTTGTAGTTACAAGAGGACTAGTTATAATGTTGTGATATATATCTCATCTCTAATACAAACATACATTATATAAGGTATAGAATTTGAGTTTAGAATAGTTTAAATTTGAATGTCTGTTGTCTTGATTCTTTGAAATGGCCTATACAACCACTACTGTATGCTTTTGTGAGGAAAATAAAGATACATTTTATATATGTCAACATTTATACTGTAAATCATAAAGTGATGTTATAAAACAATACATTATATTTGGCTTTACACAGCTGTAAATTAAAATAAATAACCAAGTCATAAACAGTAAATATTGTCCACAAAGATTAATAAAATTTCCCCTTTTGGAGGAATCAATGTGTTTTTATGAGACCCAAATACATCAAAATATATTTACTCAATCACATATTGTTCTGGATTAAGCAACATGCATTATCTTGCTTGTTCAGATGTGCTGGAAGGGGCAACAGTTGTGCATTTATTGTAGAACAAGATCTAAAATAAATTACCTGTATATTTCCTCCTGTCTGGTTTTATTGCCAATGGGCAACATTCTAAAAAAGCACACAATAATTCTGATTTGAACAGAAACTTGTTACCTGAATCTCCTGATCAGCCAGAACATAGAAACAAATAACATTTCAAATGTCTGGACAGCAATTTAATCTAAGTCATATATAAAAGCAATTGACGTATTTATATGGTTCCCAAGATATGTTATTGAAACATTTGAAAAATAAAACACAAACAAACAATCTACAAATTCATTATTGGTACATAGTTTTTTAGAACAGTATGACAGCAAAATTATAATTCTTTGCTAATAAATAAAGATTAATTAACTACTTCAATAAATAGTTGAAGTTTTGCATTAAATGTTTTCTTTTGCCAGCTATGTTTTCTTTTACAGAATGTCAATACAAAGACACAAATCAGAGACACAGAAATTCCCACATCACTTATCTGTACAGTGTACATAAAAATGTGTTCCAGACAGTATCACTCTGAAAAACAAATAACAACTGCTCCTTTGAGTTATGGAATGGAAACAATTGATGTTTCACATAAATCAGAGGGAGTACACAACTAAAAAACACTGAAGTGTTGCAAAACAAAGTTAGGATTCCTCTATCAAACGCCATCACACTCACTCCTTTCTGCTGTTGGGCAGTTTAGACTGCTTTTTAGACCTGTAACCATAGTGTTTCAATCAGTGGCTATAAGGCATACTGTATTTTGCACCCTAGATGAAGGACTTTAGCAGATGATGAACTTGGGAGCATCACTATTAAATCTTTCAATGTTGAACGTACACAGCAACCCATTCCATGTGTTTGTGGACCCCTTTGACCTAAATTAGCTTTGTCCTGAGTAAAAGTTTATTGCTGTGCATTTTTTAGGTGTTTGTACCTACAGTATGCATTAAGACATCTTAAATGTTAGGTACTGTATATACATTGAAAAGCATAAGTATTGGGACGTGAAGTGAAATTTGTCACTTTTGCTGTATACTTATGATTTTTTGTTTGAGACCAAGAGAATATGAGGCAAAAGAGCAGCATTTATTCTAGAGCTGTGAATGGTAAAAAGGAGAAAATCTTTTTGCAATCTAATTATGCCACCTAGTCTTATAGAAGACTAGGACCTCTCCATTGTATTGTCTGTAGTGTGTTCTTTTGACTCAAAATAATATCAGACTAATATTGCTCAACAAATAAACCAAACATTATAAAATCAAAGATTGTTCAAAACTAACCAGTTTATTAGCACACACACAAATAGGATCAGATCACACTGCACAATGGAAACATGGTTACTGTATGCAAACCCAGGAACACTTTTCAGTGCAATCACAATAATCTTCAATATTACAGTCAGGCATAAGTTAGATTGAAAAATAATATATGTGGGACGAAAAGTATCTGGGGCTGATTGATCTTAAGTTGCACTTAATGGCCAGTATTGCCCTTTAGTGTTGATATAATTCATGTAATGGTCTCCAATGTGGTAATTACCACACAGTTCAGAGAAAACATACGGGGTTGCAAGGCAGGTTTGACTGTGCCTGTAACTGGGAGGGAGGCTCTGGAACAGAGTGCAAATACACATGCATTGTTATATACTGTAGTACCTGGCCATCTGAATACAGCAAGTTCCTCAACAAGTTCTGAGCAGTTAGTTCTGCGCAGACTCCAGACATCAAAACAACACTTCAATCTCCCACCCCACCCTCCGAGAATGAGTCATGTGCCCTTGTCAAGGAGGTTTCAAAACAGAAAGCTCCTGTCAGAGAACTCAGGACTTAGGAGAAGGAATGAGCAAATGACTATTACTCTTTCTCGCAATTAGACTTTCTTGTAGTGGTTGGATCCAGTAGAAAACTCAACATGAACACTAGGGACTCTACTGGAAAACTGGATTTGGAGACAAACAGGGCAGAAATGGGAACATCAGGGAAACATTGTCCAGGCTACTTGGGACTGAAGAAAATACCTATGAATCACCAAAGGAACTACATGGAGGATGGAACTATTGGACTGCAATGGATTTGGTTTCAGTTTGTTCTGGTAACTGGGATCCATGTGTACTTGTGCGGGTCTGGAATGAATGCCCCTTGAAGTTTTGTGTCATGGGCACTGCATGTTGGGTAGACAGGGTGCTGTAATTGACAGAGAATAAAAAGGGCACTTAAGCAACACCAACTTGTCTACTAATACTAACTATACTGTCTTGTCTGTGGGTGTACTGGTGCTTCTGGACGATAAAAGAAACTGTGGAAAGGGAAGAAGGGCCCTAGCACTCTTTATAAATGTTAGAAAGTGTAGTTTGGCTATAAAGCAAAAGTATTTAATGAATTCTGGGGTCTTCAAAACTGTTACCCTTACCCAAACAAAGCCTGAACAAATCAGCGAAAAGATAATAATCAATTGGATCTCGTTATGCCAGAGTATCTTGTCACATGGAGTGAACATACAACTTACAAATATGTCCTCTTCCAGGCCTGAAAAGGCTCTATAAGAAAATCTCTATCTGTTCTACTCTATGGCTGCTTCTTATATTTGGGAGCTCCTGTTTTCTTATTTAATTAGCCCAGTGGTAGCAATCGTCACAAGTGCTTGTCTATTACCACACAGTCAGGATGGAGGTGTTGGGTGTGGTCCAGACATGAAAATATAACAATAACTATAACTATAACAATGGCAGCAATCTTTAGATTGTTTTCCTAGGCACCCATCAATTATGATGGGCAGGATTTGATGTCTCCGTGCTGTTTACTATACTTTTAAGTGAGGGACAGAGGGAAACAAAAGACATACTGTAGGAGAGTGAACCAAAATACATCCTGATACTTGCCAATTATCATACAATAGTGGCCTTTGGCTGATACCTGCTACAATATATATAAAACTTGTATAAAAGTTCAGCTGTTGTTTCTGGGTATCATTTTGGATCATGTTTAGCCATGTTATAACAAGTTTATTGAGACAAATGACTAATGGGTTTTTCCGATTGCTGATGTGTTCTACAGTATGTTGCATTAATTGAAAAAATGAAAGAGCTGAATATACAGCCTTGGTTTCAGTCTTTGAAAGTTGGAAAACATGCAATGGCTTAAAAAAGAAAGCAACTACTATTGCAGTAAGTTATCATCAAAGGCCAGGTCTTGTAGTGGTAGTGAAGTGCTCACTACCTCACTACTATTTCTTTTTTGAACCCGAAAATTCTGTGCATGAAACATCTAATTTACAAAACTGTTCGCTTAATGGTAGGACCGTAGACCTACTGCATAAATGGCAAGTCTATACTGTATGTGAATATTATTATTATTTTATTCAAATCATGTCTGTGTGTGTATTACCATTTAAATAAAATGCATTCCCAATGCATTACTTAGTACAGATGTCATACCCCTTTTAGCTGAAGCTTTAAATAATTCATTTTAAGCATTTAATCATATTTTATTCAGACTGCTAGACCCAGCACAGCATGATATAACTGAAAATATACTTCTCAGATTTATTGTTTATTCAGATGAAAACTATACATGTATGTTCCAGAGAGATAAAAGTATAAAAGATTATTTCAAACAACAGTGGAACATGCATATGTTGGACTACATTCCTGCACTCTCTGAAGTTGGGAAGGCTGTCCTTGTATTTATATCCCCACATAGGGGAAGTGGCCTCCAAGTGCATGATAAACATTTGCTTAAGCTCAACCAGCCCAGGAGAGGTCTATGAGTGGTTTGTGCACCGCAATCCAACTATGGTATCCTGCCTCGTGGAGTTCTCAACAGGCTGCTTTTGATTAAACTGTCGGCTTGCATCCCTGGTGAAATTTGCAGTCACTTGACCTGCCGTTTCTCACCTGTTTTGCTTTGCATTTCAAATCAATGCATGGATATCATGACCCTGGACACTGGACAATGCACTTCTTCCCACTCTTGTCATTTGCTGATGATGCCTTAACCTTGGAGTTTCATGCTAACATCACCTTAGACATCTAAGATCTTCCATCACCTACTTGTGAAACATTAGTAGGTTGAGCTATCATGGTCACTGAAGCTCCTGCCAAATGAGCCCTAACAACCACTGCTTTCAAAATTACTGAGATCTTCTCTTGCAGCCACGATGCCCGTAACTTTAAACAACTAGTTCAAGTTCAAGTTCAAGTTCAACTTTATTGTCATTATACTCATATACAGGTATATGGTATAACGAAATGCTATTTAGCTAGCTCTCGGACATAAGTAGTACAAAGAAAAAAAACAACAGGCGGTGTGCAAAAAACAACAACAGGTGATGTGCAAAAACAACAACAGGCAATGTGCAAAACAACAAAAAGGTAACAGGTTATGTGCAAAAACATGCATCAACAGAATGAAATAAAGGGAAAGAAATTATAGGGAGTGAGCTTTTGACACGACATGCTTTTGACAGACTAGGTCTGTCTTCCAACAACAGGTAACCATCCTGTGCACTGAGAGCATAGTGTAGTCCACATCCTCCTGCAGCCATGCTGTCACACATGATACTGTATGTAGGGGGAAAAAAAACAAATGTAAATATGTATTTTTTATGGCTCCAGACCACCATATCTATATCCATTACAGTATGATTTCTGTAGCATACTGTGTACTGGGGTGAATTTTTAAATTCTTCTTCAATAACTTCACTTCTTATTACAACTTGTTGAAGGTTAGATTTTTTTAGTATTAAGAAGAAAAAACAATGCTTCATTATACTTTATAACAATGTTCTCATCTGCCAGTTGGAAAACCAGGTGGTCTGGGCTACACACTTGTATGTCCCAGTATTGGTAGAATATTCTACTATGTGAATATTACTGTATATTGAGAACCTGAAATCAAGCTTAATCCATTTTTTTAGCATTTCTGTGTATTCACTCATTTGTCTGAAGAGAGTTTATACCACTCACCAGAATCTGAACTCTTCCCTGGTTAGCTCTGGTTAAAAGTCTTTGGAATACCTCCATATTCTTTGATTTTCCCTTCTCCAGTTCTTTCAATTTCATTCAGTGAAGCAAACTCATTGTCATATCTTTGGAGCACTTCTGCAATTGAAGATGTGAGTTAGGCCTTCATGTGAGCAGGCTCAAACCAGGGAGAGGATTCATAACAGTAGATTCCCAGCAAATGAAAGCCAAATTTATGAACTAGTGCAGACAAAACTCAGGTCAGCATTTTCCCCGACAAGGAGAGGCTGGACTCTGAGGGTAAGTACATGAGTCTGCAGCCTTATTATTAACTCACAAAGGACTTGGTTTCTGGATCCCTGTGACCTGAGTACTGAGGAATAAGATCTTCTCAATAACTAAAGTGACTCCAGAGCTGAAGGAGTCTTTAGGTGCTTTACCCTGTTAAAACTGGCCCTGCATAACTCATGGTCCATGAAGAGAGGACAAGAGGGGGGACCTTGGTATCCGGGACTGCTACTGTATATCCATTAATTGTTCATTTAAATGTCAACATTTAAAATGTCAATAACAAATAAAATGATTTTGAAGGCAGAGACTCTGCATAGTGTTATGGTAGTGCAGTTTTTAGAGTTATTCTGAACAGTGAAATATTCACATAAGGTCGGATTTAGTCCATTCAATCCTTACCATTAGTCCTTGACCATTCCTGCATTTGTTAAAGGAAATACAGTTTAGAAGCTCACTGTAAAACATTAAAGATTTAGGAGACATTTAAGAATTGGGATCAGGTACAAAATTTTAGCTTCGCACTAGACACACATCCTCAATTCCATACCTGCAATAAAACATTGAAGAAGAACTTCAGTCACTGCAGATTACAAAACTGTAAAACTGTACACGTTTTACCTTTCTCCAGGCAAACGTGTTTAGTACTGGTGATTGTGGTGTTCCAAATGTCAAGGTAATATGACAAGGTAATATGAAATGTTTATGAAGTAGTTTTAAAAAATATGTACAATGTATTTAAACCTACAATAATTTACGTCTACTTGTGAGATTTCTGTACTTTACTGTTTCTGTACTGATACTGTATTAGTTTAGGACTACACAATTGCAAGCTGTCATCACACATAAAGAAGACACCAGAAAGAACATTTTTACATCTATTGTTTATGGTTTTCATAGTGGAAATAACCTCTTCTAATTCCTTTGCAGGTTTTACATTGACAAAGCTCCATACTCTGATATTTTAAACCTATTGTTTATTATTGTCTGATAATGTATAATTAACAGTAATGTACTGATTATTTCAGTAAAAGGTGAATTTAAATATGTTATATAATAATTTAATATTATTTTATAATTTAGCTTAATTTGACATTTAAACTGATAGATACTTCAAGACTGTGTGTTCCTCATTGTATAATCTAACAACCATTACTCAGAACTGCAGGCAAATTGCGTGAACATCCAGTGTAGTTTAGATGCTGGTGAACCATGACAGTGTAATTTTCAGTTTCAGTAACTGTGCCTACAAATGCCTACAGATGTCTGAAGAAATGTTTTGGCATAATTTCTAATTTTAATATTTTTGTTTGAATAAATTATAGTGCAATGCTGAAATGGAATTCCAACTGAACCATTCAATAAATATTTGTATATTTAAATAACAGATATATGTGTAGAATGTAAAGCTACATATGTTTATAACACAATTCAGACAGCATGGAGTGGCCCAAGTGTGGCTCACCATTAATCTAATCTAATTTAGTCTAATCTTTTATGTAAATTACACACGTCTCTCTAATGTCATGTGATTATCTCTGTTCATTCAAATCTTTTAAGGTGTACAATGTTTTGGAAAATCTGTTTTGCATCTCCCAATTAAAAAAAAACAACTATACGCCCTATAACATAACATTATGGCTAAAAATGAAAATGAAAGTTTTACTAACTAAATACACTTTTCAATACTTTCAACACACAAGTCCATCACAAGACACACACAGACCAACACACTCTTGCTGGGGCCAATTTTCCCAGAAGCCAGTTAACCTACAGTACCAGTATTTGGGCTGTGAGAGGTAACAGAGCACCCATCCAAAACATTAGGAGAACATACATGAAACTATGAAAATAGCACCCCAGCTCTAGAATTGATCCCATAGACCCAGCACCACAAGGCACTAAACTAACCACTGTGCCACCATGCCTCCCTAATTAATAACTGATTATAAATTTTTACTTCTGTCTCTTTTTGCCACATATCAAAATTAAATTCTTGACCTGACTTTTTAAAGGGTTAAAATTATTACAACTCCAAGGTATTGCAAACAATTCCATTCTCTGTTTAATAAAAATAAATAATTAGTAATATTTGTGAAACTGAGTACACTTTTATTAAATATATTGCTTTCAGCATTCCATGTTTTTTAAAGGTGTAATATTTGTAAAGACACCTATTTTTCATTTCATCTTAAACTGGGAAGTGCTTTTCACATGCTTCTCAGAAATCTATTTCATGAAAGATGTGCAGTATCAGTCTTCACTTCCAAATTACAAAATAAAAGTCAACCTGTTCTTGAAATGTCAAGTATCTGCTTATTTTATCCAATTAGAAAATCTTTGTTTTAATTGCTTGTCAGAAAATATTTTGAATTGGTTCTACTTGGCACAAAGCAATCATAATAAGGTTGTGTTTTATATGCTGGCATTTTCACCTCACCATCCAGTAGATATTTATACCCACCTTCAAATAAACTATGTTAAGAAAATGTTAAAGCACTATGCCTTCCTAAATTAATTTACAAATTAATGCAGAATTTCAGTACCACGAAATAGTCTCTGATGGCAGATACCCTACAGACATGTTTGAAAAACACAAGGGACATTAAACTGAGTGATTTTGGATGACAGTACATTAATCAGGACATCCAAATTGTATGTACAAGAATCTGGATTCCATAAACATAAAGCACAATTATAAAAACAACAAAACTTTCCTTAAAATCCCTACTGGCAACCTCTCCTGAACTTCTATCCTACATCTTAACAAACACTTCAAACTTCTTGACTACTTATAATTAAGTATTTTAATAATCAGATTACTGTTTGGTGATAATATACAAAAGGATGCCCACCTTTCAAGGGAGTCATACTGATATGAATAAAAAACCACAACTTTTAAAAACATAAAAATCTAATCTTTAGAATTTTATTCTGTGATCATGTTTCTAATAATTTTATTTTGATGGGAAGCAATACCACAGCATATCAAACAAGAAAGATCAATTCCATTTTCTTGCATACAATTCCCCAAGGGTTCTCAACCATTTGAATGCCCAAATCAGACCATGATGAAAAAGCAAAAAATTGACCACAAGATAAAAGAGTTGTTATAAAAAACAGTTACATTTGAATTCCTTATTCATTTTTATTACAGAAATAATATCTAAGGAAAGACTGATACTTCCTCTAGTTGTCAGGAGGAGTATGAAACTGACCAGACCATGTACTGTAAAGCAAAATGACTGAAACATAGTTTGAAATTTGGTAAAGATAATCCACCCGGCAATTCATCCATCTATCCATTTTCTAATCGCTTCATCCAGTTCAGGGATGTGGGGGAGCTAGAACCTATCCTAGCAAGTAACAGGAACTGAGTGATGGCTCTGTTGCTACGGCTCTGCGCTTGTAGCTTTACTGGTTCAAATCCCACAGCCGGCAGAGGAATCCTACTCCATTGGGCCCCTGAGCAAGGCCCTTAACCCCAACTGCTCCAGGGGCGCTGTACTGTATAAATAAATATAAAAAGGGCTGACCCTGCGTTCTGACCCCAAGCTTCTCTCCCCGCCTGTGTGTCTCATGGAGAGCAAGCTGGGGTATGCGAAAAGTCAAAATCCTAATTCAAGAAATTGTATATGGCTAACAAAGTGATCTCTAATCTCTCTCATCCTGGACAGGAGGCCAATCCATCACTCACAATCCATGTGAGTGTGACACAAACATGTTCACACTCATATGAAAGGCCAATTGTCCCAGCATCCAATTAACCATCCAGTATGTCTTTGGACTGTGGGAGGAAACTAGAGCACTAGAAACCTACAGTATGTAATCACAGGGAACAACATACAAACTACATGCACATAGCACTCCAGAATTGAACTCAGGGCCCCAGTGCTGCGAGGTAGCAGTGCTAACCACTGTGCAGGTACAGTATTTTAAAATGAGAAAATTAAAATACATAGTCATTGGTTTTATTTAGGCAGCCTATAGTACTGTATATACAGTACAGTATTTATCAGTAAGATACAGTATTTAAAGACAGCAGAACAGAGAACAAGATCAAATGGTCTGCATGGGTTTTTTTTTCTGAAATGATCTAATTAAGTGGCAAACAGCAGCAAACCCAAGAACTGTGAAGAAGACTCAGTGCTTGTGAATACCATCACTGATTTGCTTGCCTAGCAAACATACTAGCATTTTAATGAGTTCAGTCACCAGGCACACATATCCTAACACCAACCATATACACAATTGAAGGGTGTTTCTGCATGTAAGAAAGGGCTGCAGATGAGTTTAGGTATGAATGGTAGCATGAATTACTGTATGTACTATAACTGGTGAGTGTTATCAATTTATTCACGTGCCGTAAGTCACAAGTCTACAGTATGTGTAAGTGCCTTCACAAATAATTTAGCACCTGAAGTCATTAGGAACAAGGTAAGGAAATTATTTTTCTCAGCAGTGAGATAATTTTTCTATTGATATACAGATGCAGCCATTCAAAGTGCGCGTTACAGACACGTACTGCAGGTGGCGTCGCGCATTGTGACGCAAGATGACGCGAGGCACCGCAGTACGTGATTGGTTGACCGACAGGGGCACTCGTGGTCCGTTGGTCTGTCGTAGAAAGACTTACAGTAAACGTCTTTGCTGTGCCCGTTGTAGATATTGAATTTTACCACTGAAAGGAAATCTTAGTAGCTGAGCATAAAAAGAATAGGAGCATACTGTAACGCGTGTGAAGGCCATAAACAATATTAATTTTGGAACATAAACATACAGTATATGGCTGGTCTTGGTACTTTAAAGAAAAAATACACACCAGTATTCCATTTCTCCCTAAACATTTTAAGCATCAAAGTCTTTAACTAAAGAGATACCGGAGTCAACAGGCATACTTTTAGAATTTGATTAAAAGGGAATATAATATTGAATCGCGTATATATTTTATGAAAGCAAGATTGCTCAGCTGGACAAAAGTACACAACCTACCTTTATCAGAAATATTTATGCATCAAAGCCTTTACCGAAGATATTACTAATAGTATTAATAATGAATGACTTTGGACAAGCTGTATACTCAAAGTATAATTTCTTTAGCACATTTGTACAAGCACTTGGAATCTGTCCAAGCCATACTTTGTCAGGTATTTTGTTTTACTTCAACGGGCGTAAAAACTCCCTTGCTTTTAACAGGGCTTTTCATAATTTCTAACTATGAAAATGATTTAAAATGCGACACTTATCATTCAACTAGAGCTCAAAATATCACAAGGATCCTCAAGAGCACAGCAAAGACTGTATTAAAAGATACTTGTATGAGATACATGAGAATCCAGGCATTTTTTATCAATGCTTTCTTTTCCGTATACCAGATTTTATGGAACCACTTCAGAAGGGTGTCAGCCAGTCAGATTCCAGGAATCGGTACTTTAAAGGAAAAATACACACCGGTATTCCATTTCTCCCTAAACATTTCAAGCATCGAAGTATTTAACTAGCATGTGAAATAGCGTGTGAAAAAGTGGTAGTTTTAAGCTTTTCTGCTAATATAAAATGGAATCGTGTATCTAAAGAATTTAATAATGATATGATTATATTCGTGTACTGCGACAGGGCTATGTAGGGCTGTTTCGCCTCCCTGTCATGCGAGTTGTCTTGTAGCCTACTGGTCTATGTGCCTGACTAACAACTTGCAGGTTGTGTGTTCAAATCCAGCTGGTGCTGGACTTTTCTTTTAACAAACATTTCTTCGAAAAAATAGAATAGCGATATTATGGACAATCAATTGACTTTTATATTTCAAAATATCGCAACATGATCGATTCTAAGTCATTTTTGATAACAATGAATAGTCACCTTCTTCCCTTCTGACAACGGTCCCTGCTTCTGCTTCCTGCTTCTATTGTGTGTGTGTGTAATAGAGTAAATTTTTATAGAGAAATGGAGGCTGGACAGTATGCGATACAATATAAACATTTATATTGATTTAAATCGTGTTTTGATTTAAATCGCAAACGCGTGTTTAATTATATGTGTTTTTTTAATCATAATCAGGCTAATGCAACATAAATTGATACAGTATCTCTGTCTTATTTTTAGTAAATAAAGTGCATTTTTGCACACTATATGTGCAAACGTTTTATGATATGTCGCTGTTGTGAATGTCTGTGGACATGTGCTGGCTGGACAGGAGGCTCCACTGTACACAGAGAGCTTAGAAGACAAAGATCAGACCTGGGCGCCGACAGTCAATCTGGACAAGACCAGTTATGGTTTTCCAGAAAAAAAGCCAGACCCCAGGGAAACAGCTACAAATTCACACTTAACAACACATTAACACCTAACGGGAGCAGGGACGAATTAGGCCAGTACCCACTATTATTAAACATACAGAAAAGGATATTAAAGTATTGAATATTAGTATTGGCTTTAGTATTAGCCATACAGAACATTAAAGTGCCCCTTTTCCATTCAGCGGGTGCCTGAGCCGCTGTGTCCTATCTTCTGACAGTCGCCGTTGTGAACAAACATTTCTTTGAAAAAATGAGACGTTTCCCTTGGTCAGAGATATAAATATATAATATATAAATAAATTAAATTTAACTAACGTGAAATAGCGTGTGAAAAAGTGGTAGTTTAAGCTTTTCTGCTAATATAATATGGGATCGCGTATCTAAAGAATTTAATAACGATATGATTATATTCGTGTACTGCGACAGGGCTGTGTAGGGCTGTTTCGCCTCTCACTTCATGCGACTGTACCAGGAAGAGGATTTCTTTCTATTCGAAACGTGTATTTTAAAAGTTTAAGAAGTAAAAACCTTACAGCGTACACAGATTTCTAAACTGATCAGGATCGTTATCTTTGTCTTATGGATAATAATGTTCACCGCTCTGTCCAGCAAATTAATAATAAACTTTATTTTATATAGCGTTTTAAACGAATAAGTAATTAGATTGCTCATAAACCTAATCACTTGCTTTTTCTTTTTATTTAGGCTCAGATTTCAACTATAGATCGTATTATTAATAACCATAATAACAACCAACCAACAAAAACAACCATATAAACATAATACCAACCAAAAATATAGATAACGACCACAATACAAAATCAAATATATCAAACCATTATACTCTCGCAAATTCCTCCAATTATCATAATCCCGCCCCTTATGCAAAACCAAACCCTCCTCCCATCCCAGTTTCTCCTCTTTGTCATAAACAAAATCCACTTCAATTTTCAACATAAAGCCTTATTGCTTGCTGGGTTTTTGAGGGGGGGTGTCTTTCGCTGGAAATCTCGCCTGCTTCTACTTTACGAGTACAACCCCCTCTCTGCAGGAGTGCTGGCTGTGACGAATTAAACCGGTTTCACAAGTATTTTTAAAGTAGGAAGTACAGTGTTAACTGGTAGCTGGGCACCTCAATTAAGTCGCTTTAACATGCTAATGCGTTGGTGTAACAGTCCGGGAGTGGCAAGCTTCTAATGTCAACTCGACTCGATTGGAAGACAATGAACGTATTTTAGCCCTAAATGAATTAATAGCAAACATGGTTTACATAAAATACATTTTTCCAAGAAAGTTTATAATAATGCGATCTATAGTTGAAATCTGAGCCTAAATATAAAGGAAAAGCATTTTCAGAGAGCAATCGCGCTGTGTTTATGTAGAAAAAGCGATTAGGTTTATGAGCAATCTAATTACCTATTCACCTAAAACGCTATATAAAATAAAGTTTATTTAGAGATGAATGATCAGTGTCGCAGTTTAAATAATTTTCGTAGGAGGGCTTGGACAGATTCCAAGTGCATTTTTGCAATTTACGTTGTAATACAGTTTAGAATACAGTTAGTCTAAGCTTTATCAGCTTTATTTATGGGTTGCAATTTAGAAAAAGTCAAAAACCGCACTCAAAATGCAATTTAGAGCATTCTGGCAAGGGGAGACACCCAAATTATAATGTAACATGCCACTGTTTGTGCATTAACAAAGTTATACTGCAATTTTCCTTAGATACGCGATTAAAAAAAATAAATTTTTTGAATCCCCGGCGGAACACACTCCATAAGAATCAGCGCTTTTATACAGTATATCGCCTTTAAACACATATATTTAAACACGCGTTTACGATTTAAATCAAAACACGATTCAAATCAATATAAATGTTTATTTTGTAACGCATAGGTGACTATTCATTGTTATTAAAAAGACTTAAATTCGATCATGTTGTGATATTTAGAAATATAAATTTGTTTGGTGCGAGTGAGGTTTTATTTAATCTCTGACCAAGGGAAACGTTTCATTTTTTCAAAGAGATGTTTGTTAAAAAATAAAGTGATACTGTACAGTAGTTCCATGGGATTCAATCACAGACCATGTGACATGGGAGTCAGGAAACTAACACACAGCGCCACCAGATTTGATAACGCTATAAAAACGCTATAAAATAATGTGACTAGGCACAGAACAAGTTTACAGCACAGTACAATAATAAATGCTGACCATGACTTTAGAAGCATAAATTACCTTACACTCAATTTAAACACAAGCTGTCTTTAGCCCTCTAAGCTGGTTCATACAGAAATGTAGAGATCCAGGCTCAGAACACACAGCTTCATTAGCGAATACATATGCAGGACAACTAGAGAAGACGTTTTACAGAGGATGGATTTTTAGAAACATCCCATCAGTGACATCCCTGAAGTCAACTCCTACTGTGGGTAACTGTCGTGTGGATAGTTTCACAAGAATCAGACAAAGGTTTAAGCATCGCTTGTTCTAGATAAAACTGCAAAAAAAAACAACAACCCATAATGTACTTCTTTGCGGCTCTGTTTGCCCAAATCATATATTCACAACGTTTTATTAGAAAATAATATTACGTAACCAAAATCCGCAATATGGAAACAGAACCTGTGTAATTGTTGACAGATGATGTTCTCGTAACATTTTTACAAGACAAACTACAACATTTAAAAAATGACTTGTATGTACTTGATATCTCTAATCAATCCACGGCGATATAGTTAAAGCAGTCCCCGGACAAAACGAAACTAAAACGCCCTGGGCATACCGTTTCGCGCTTCTTATCAGTTGCTCAAAAGTAATTTGACCGTATGAAATGCATAATATAAACCTAGAAACATATACAGTACGTGAGCAGTACTTACGTAGTATCGGTGTCAAGACATACCTCTCAAATACTTTAAATCAAGTTAAAAATATCTCAAGACCAATTCTGGTCATAATGAAACCATGTTTCGTGTATGTTTTCTTTAAAGTACCGAGACCAGCCATATACTGTATGTTTATGTTCCAAAACGCGTTCCTTCACACGCGTTGCAGTATGCTCCTATTCTTTTTATGCTCAGGCACTAAGATTTCCCTTCAGTGGTAAAATTCCATATAAATATTCAATACTTAAACGGGCACAGTTAAGACATTAAATATACATATACATACTGTATACAGTACAGTTTGCATACGGTAATATGTTTATGTTCCTAAATCAATCTCTTTTATGAGCATGTGTAAGGCATGGTGAATCGATTCTCAAAAATTACTGTACTTTGCATGATTGGAAAAAAATGCGTGATTGCGAAATGCTGTGCTGTTACTTTTACAAAGACGGTCAATGAATAAAAGAATGTGGACCAGGGCAATACTTTGAGTTTACAGCTTGTCCAAGGTCATTTATTATTAATACTATTAGTAATATCTTCGTTAAAGACTTTGATGGCTACAGCTCAAACATGAGAGGTTGAGCTTTATTAGCTCCACCTTGCGGAAATTCCGGATACTATTATTTTGCTAGCGGTATTTACCGGTAACTTGCGGTAGACTGCGTACAGCGTACCGGAAAATAATGCGGTATCGCCCGCGCATTTTGAAAGGCTGCATCTGTATTCATTCTCTTTTTTCTACATCAATTTAAATAATAATAAGGATCCCTAAAAGCAAGAAAATATATAATTAGATATACTGTTGAACACAGACCTTATTTTGTTCATAATCTGAAGTACTTCTTTTAACTTAAAAAAATAATTTAATTAGATTTAATTTAAAGAATTCAAGATACAAAAAAGGATTAATTCTCCAAGATATGAGAATTGATACTTTTGAGAAACTGTTTACATATGGTTCTGGCATGTGAAATGTCAAAGCCATGTAATTTTTGCTAAAAGGAAGAGAATTCAGAATTCATTGGAATCGGGTAAGAAACTGTCACATTGCAAGGTCTTAATAGAGCGAATACTAGCTTTCATTGCTGAGGAGTTTCAAGGGTGGAAATGGCTAATCCCACTACTTTCCAGATAATAATTCTGCGTAGCCCTACACATAAAGACCTCTGCCTGCCATTTAAGCAAAAGATTGAGTTCCTATCTTGTGAATGGGGCTACACATTAAGACAGTCTACAGTTTGTATTGGGGAAAATAAAAGGTGAACAAACAGCTAAAAAAAGAAAAAAAACACTGAATTACAGGCAACATAAATGTACTGCTCAAAGAAGTAGTGCACAACTCTTGTCATGGTGGAAGGAATCTTTTCAGTTTTCTTTTCACTTGATTCCTTGGCTACCTAATTGAACTCATTATTTGCTTAATTGGACAAGCTGATGCCTTTCCTTGTTCTTAGGAAGCTAGAGTTTTAAAGAGACATATAAAATCTTCAGGACACCCGCCCTTGATGATGTGAGTTAGAGGAACAAGAATGTCTTTTTCTCCAAAATTAACAACCATGACTCCAAAGCAAAAAAAAAAGTTGTAAACAAAGAGGAGGTTGCAGAATAAATGATGGAACATGTGTTACGAGTATCCGAATTGCATGTTTAATAGCACATACCTATGTTGCATTACTGCAATAAATGTAGCAATGAAAGCTGAAAAACTGACCATCCAGAAGAAGTCTCTACAAGTCCTGAAGTGAATGGTTGAGACAGATGATAGATGACAGACATACAGTGTATGCTGGGTTGCAAATCAGATGCTACTGTAATTTGAATACTAATGCAGTCTAACTCCTCCCACCTAGCAACTATGGGAGATTGTCTTTTCTTCCTGACATGACAGTTTAGGGTTCACATGAGGATATCACACATCTGGAAATATAATTGTCTACTCATCTTGTATACATAGGTCAATATAAACATGTAAAATTTCTTCCTTACATGACTCTGGATGGACTGAATTATCATGGGTCTAATTAATAGCATACTGCTTTTTATCATCATGCTTTCTTCCATATATAAACTACAGAGCTCATATGGTTTCATCCAAATGGATTACCATGTATTAATTTTTCTGGGAATAATTTGCAGCTCACAATTGTGACCTAAAACATTTAAGGTATTTACATGCTTATTGCTGTATTTCTATTCTTCTCTCAAAGATAAGGAATGAATGGGTGGTAGGAGGTATGGACAGAAAAGATATTTATTGTTTTCCAATCATAATCTACCTTAGAAGCACTCACTTCACCAGTTGTTTAATCCGATGGTTCAATATGAAAAATTGGTGCAAATACTATATGTCGCATGTGTTGGGTCTGGCCCACATATGGGGATGACTTAAGGATTTGTGGTTTGTGGTTGCATATGATTTTCACATTTAATGAGTGGTATAGTTTTTGTACTTGTACTCATTGTCGGTTAATGACCTTATCTGTATATGGGCACCATAAAGTTTCAAACACTATGAAGAAACCATTGACAGCGCAGAAAACGTATGATGGGTTTTAGCTCTCAACCAATTTGCTTCCTGGTGTAGTGTGTATTGTGGTTCTTCAGCACAGTTGTTACTGATGCCTTGTGTTCCACCAGTGTGAATGTAATGGTTACTCATACATATGGTCATTAATTCAGGTGGGTAGCTGCGTCAGCATGCGTAGGCTGCAAAGGAACAAGTAGTAGGTTTATTCTATGCTGAAAAAAAGGAGAAAGAAAAACACAATGTTTCGGCCGTGCTCCACGTTGTGTTTTCTTTCTCCTTTTTTCAGCATGGAATAAACCTATTACTTGTTTCTTATGGTGATTAATGCTTACATCATATAAGCATTACAATAACAATGATTAATCATTGCCAACATCAGCAATGATTAATGCTGTTAATACATCATGGAAATACAGGTATTAATCAGAAGCAATCCGGCACAACTAGCACATTTGGTAGTTAGTGAATAATAAGAACATAAGAACACATCCAAATAACAAGAAGTCGAATTCTGGTATTATTCCCCAAATTATCTAGAAGACGCCAAAGTGTGCACACACACTTTGTGTCCACAAACCACACAGAACAAAAACAGTCATGAAATCATTCACTTGCATTAAAACACATGAAGTTAGGGTCCCCATAATTTACCTCCAATAAGGTCTAACCCCCTTAATATTCTTTGCACTTCTGTGCACTTCTGTGACAAACTATGAGTCTAATTCTTTGTGCATGTACTGGATGTCATGTTTAAGGTGATGTCATTCAGATCTGAGTATTTCTGCAACATGGGAGGTGCTTTTTCAGAGAAATACTAAATACATGAGGTGTAACATTCTTCTTCAATGGCCTTATAAAATTACAGCTTTTCTACTTTATTTCTGCAAGTATAAAAACCCATTAAATTAAGTACTGTATTATATATAGAAAACCTCTCTTCAGTCTTTTCAACATAATAATAAATTCACCTGCATTTTAAAAATGTCAAAATGTAATGTAATGGCTGCTTTGAAAAGCACTTATGCTGATGGTAAATCACTTTAAGTAACAATGAATGGAAATGTTGCTTGACTGTGCAATGCCTTAGTTAAAGTTTAATTTAAAGTGAAACAAGACTTTTTCAGTTTGTGTTTTCTTTTGTCTTATTGTCTGATGTATCTTGTGGTTGACACTCCACATATTTATCATTCAAAGAAAAAGTACAATAGGTATTTCAATTCCTTGGGGATTTATTTTTATTTAACATGCTTGTTATTAAGGTTTGTTGGAAAATAACCACCACAGGATATGTAGTAGCTACGCAAAATCATTAAAGATCAGAGTGACACGGATTCTCAAGTAGGGCATGTCAAATCTAGGTAGTCAATTAGGTCTTTATTGCCCAGGGAAAAAAACTCCTTCAATGTTCCTACTTGTGTATCCTTTCCTTCTGTTTGACCGCCTATGGCAATGTGGTGGGCCAGGCTCCTCTTAGATTTGTGTGTCTCACATAATAGGCACATGTTCTTGTTGTGTATCATTATAAATATCTGAATGCTTTCTCTGTCCTGAAAAATAAAACAAAAAAATCCCTTTCTGAAATGGACAGTATATATCTATAATGTACATAATATATCAAATATTAATATATAAATAAAAATAAAATGTATCTCTGTGATATAAAGAATAGCATGAAACCCTGTATAGAAAATGATACAGATAAAGAACTAAAAGACACATTAAGATATATACAGTATAAGCAGACCAAAAAGAAGACACAGAAAAAAGAAATGGATCAGTGCACAAACAAAAATATGTGATACCTTTGTATCACTGAAGAGACCAAAATGGCATTTGGCCAGACACAGAGCAAAAACTGCTCATTGCTGGGGCAGTTCAAGACAGGGCAGCACTTGAATCCTGCCAATAAACTGAAACAAATGCATGCAAAAGCTGAGCATTAGTAATTTTCCATTAGGCAAATAGATTGTATATTTCTGTTATACAAATAAAAGGAAATACTGTATATCATAATTATAAACAGTATATTATTTGTACAGACACCTTACAAAAATAAGTAATACACAGACCATTTACTAAATCAAAAGAGAATAAAGTAAAAGATTTAATAATTATTATTTTATTTGAATGACACTTTTGATGCACGGCAAGACATTAGTACTATTTATAGACCCAGGTATTTTATTGGAGCAGTTTGAGTGAAATACCTCAATATTATAACAGTAGTGTCCTGCTTGGGGTTTTAAATCCACAGCCTTCCTCTTACAAATCCAAAAACAAAATCGCTGCTCCTTACACATTGCCAATGCTGGTATTCTTCAATATAGAGACATCATGCTAGGTACAATCTATCTCAAATGATACAGTTCTTCACCTGCCAGTTAGCATCTTTAAAAAGATGCTAAATAGACTGAGAAGAAAACTCCCTGGATAGCCAAGCATTCAAAAAATGTTTTGCATAAAACACCATTTAAGATTTAAGTCATACTTTAAATTAAACATTAAATATCATTTCAATTAATATATTTGACTTAATATTCAAAAGACAAAAATGAGCTAGAAAAAAAGTTCCTGTTTATAAATTCATCTCAAAAGAATGTTTGATAAATTAACTAGCTGTCTCTGTCACTTTCTGCTGCCCGTAAACATACGATTCCATTATAAATATAAAAATTTGCATTTCCTTTTCAGTGTTTAGTAAATTAATTTTAAATGTTAAAAACCAATTCCTTTTCATCTGGAAAATGCATGGCTAATTTTATTTTCCTTTCCACCATCAATTTTTTAAATGTGTTTAAAAATCTGAGATGAAGTCATTTATTTTTAAGTTCAAAACAAAAAAAAATGGCATTTCTTCAAAGTCTGAAAAATGTGAAAAGCCAAATTCTACCCATTTGCCTCTGGGAGCATATAATACACATACATTAATTAAAAATGTTAAGCTGTGTATGAGAAGAAATAAGCTCCAAGTTCATTCATCCATCTACTTTCTAACTTCAATACAGGGTCACAGGGGAGCCTGCCAGCAAGCAACAGACGCAAGGTAGGATACACACAGGAAGGGACCCATCACAGGGCACACACAAAGACACACTCACATCAGAGCCAATTTTCCCAGCACCCAGCAGAAACCCACACAAAGGGTTGAATCGAGGGCTGCAGCTCTGTTAAGCAGCAATGCTTACCTGTGTGCCTCTGTTCCACCCTTCATTCAACCAATCAATCGTAATTTTTACATGAAAATAACTCCCTTCTTACAGTATGTCAAAGTGCAGAACAAAAATAAAAAGTACAAGAGTAGAACAGAGCTAAAATTTAAATTTAAAAATTTAAATTTAAAAAGAAAATATGTAGAAGATCATTTGACTAAAATTCATAAGTATCCATTAGTAAAAAGCAAAATAAGATAATATCCAATAATTTTCATAAGAATAATTGACAGTGTTTTAAAAGCCAAATTGTAAAAAATGTTTTCGATTTTACCTAAAAACAGCAACAAAGGAAATGTGCCTTATGAATGGTAGACCATGCCACCATTTAGTAACTGTAAATTGTTATAACACAGCAATCTGACTTTTCTCTGCCCTAAGCAGGGCTACATTACTGAATGTGGCCTACGCAACTCAGAAGATACAAGATCAGTAGGTTTTATAGTATGTAGTCCATAGCTTAACAGTGCCTTAAAAAAGTATTCACTCCTTACAATCATGTTTCCTTTTAAAGTATCCCCCCCCCCCAGTCAATACTTGGTGGAAATACCTCTGGCAGCAATAATATTTGCAGGTATTTTTCAATAAGTTATTACCACCTTTGCACACCAGGATCATGGCATTTCTGTGCCTTCTTCTTTGTAAACTTCCTCAACATCTGACAAATTGGTTGGTGAATGTTGGTGGCTAACAATTTTCAGTAGGGATGATGTTGACTAGTTGATGTGATGTGATGAATTTGTGCCGGATGTAATGCTTTGAGTAAAAATTTTGAGTAAAGTATTGAAGAGTTAAATGCTTTGAGTCAAAGTCTATGTGCCAGTGGTGGCGTGCCAGTACTTTGGTAACATGTTCAAATCATTGCTTCTTGTTGACATTCTGGCAGCATTATGTGCAAGATGTAGATGTTAAATATGACAAGAGATACATGAGAACAGTATTATAATAATTTATCCATGAAGTCATAAAAGCATGCATTAGTTTTAAATAACTGAAAGTTTGAATATCTGTAACATGTTGTCTTATAATCAGGTTTGTTGTCATTTAAATGCACATGGGAATCAGTGGAAATTGCCATATATGCCACATATTACTGATAGGTAATTATGTACAAGACATGTAATGTCTGGAGACTGGAGCCCACAGTAAATAAAAAACACTGATTAGTAACTATGTTAGGATAGTATAATTTAATTAATTACTGTATACCGGTCCATGCAGAGATATCTAGCTATACAGCATAGCCAGAGCCTATTCTGGCAAGCAAGAGGCACAAGGCAGGATACACCCAGGAAGGGACACCAGTCCATCACAGGGCACAGACAGACACAAACAATGACATACATTCACTCCAGGGCCAATTTTTCCCAGACAACAGTTAACCTACCAGTATGCTTTTGACGTGTGGGAAGAAATCGGAACATATGGAGGAAACCTATGTGAACATAGGGAGATGATACAAACTCCATGAATTTTTCATTATACATATAATTATGTAAGTAAATTTATTTTGCGATGTTTTGACGACAGTAATGTATAGCTTAATAAATGTAATGGGAGCTAATGAAGCATACAGAAGAGTATTAAAGAGTTACTGTATAAAATAAATGGTATGCTGGTCTGACAATCTGTGGGATAAACTTTGATTATTACTTAAACACTCCATCCAATATCCTTTGATTGACACTTCACTGATTGTATGTAGAGTAAAATAGCAGAGCACCAGTTTTTTTAACCAACATCTGGCTCAACGTGAAACCTTAACAAGTTTACATAAACATTATTCATTTCAACAAGCAGTACCCTAAACTTATATAAGAGAATGATGCAAATGCATTCATCAGCAGTATATTTGAGGAAGAAAGAATGGAGCCATAAGGATTTGTTCATTAAGTAGATCATCTGAGAAATAAAAAAACATTATGACTAATAGATTGATCTTTTATATTTAAAAGTCTTTCCAGCCAAAAGAGATATATTAATTCAACAAAGCAAACTGTTCTCTGTCTCTTATTCAATCTTATTCAACATAGTCATATAAACAGCACAGTGGTATGCAAATGAAGTTCAGTGAAGTAGATTTTTGTGCGGTGTGAATGATAGAAGTAAAATGACATTTTCCTGCACTTCAATAAAAACCTTGCAGTGTTTTAAGAACTTATATCTATAACATGTTTTCAATTACCTCATTTTTGGAAATGTGTGGGTGGATGTGGAATTAATCTTCAGCACATGCTAGATAATTAATACTGTAGTTTACTTTTACTCATGCAGATGAGAGCTTTTTTTGATGGACTTTTTATTTTATGCATTTTATTTTCCCTTTCCCTTTCACAGGATGGATAATCTCTTCTCAGAAGAGTCCTCAATCAGTTTTGTACCAGTCCCCAAGAAGCTGGACAACCCCCAAGCTTCCAAGACCTTTTCTATACCCAGGAAACACAAGTCTAACCTCTCCCAAGGAGAAACTCAGGCGCTCCAATCTCTCCGCAATAGAGATGATATTGTCATCTCTCCAGCTGACAAAGGAGGCGCTGTTGTGATGTGGCGAAAGGACCTATATATTAATGAAGCCTCTAGACAACTAACCAACACTTCTGCCTACCTTCCTCTCCAACAGGATCCTACCACTGACTACTATCAGAAGCAATGGGCTCCCACACAAAGCGAACCTGCTCAGTGATCAATATCCTCAGGTATCCCAATTTTACCTCCTCCCCAAAATCCACAAACCTGCACCCCTGGACGCCCCATCGTCTCAGCATGCAAATGTCCGGCTACTCACATCTTGGCTTTTCTCAACAGCCTTATGAGACCGCGGGTTGAAAGTCTTTCTTCATATATTAAGGACACTAACCATGCCCTCCAACATTTTAATGATTTCCATTTTCAGGGCCCAGAATGCTACATTTTCACCATGGACATCACATCCCCAAAATGACGGTCTTACGCATGGTGCTTGATCCGCCAACCCACACCCTTGAACGCCTTGCAGAATTGGTACTCACACTTAATGCATTAAGTTAGTGTAGTCGCCATGAGCACCAGAATGGGATCCGGCTATGCCAATATTTGTGTTGGCTGGGTAGAAGAAAGCTTCTTTGCTTCTTATACTGGCTATGTCCCTGACCTCTACAAGCGATACATTGATGACTGAATCAGTGCCGCCACATGCTCTAATGACCAGCTAGAGCAATTTCTGCATCACTTCAACTTCCACCCGTCCCTCAAATATACATTTAACATATCCTCCGCTACTCTTCCGTTTCTAGACATAAACCTATCCATTAACCATCCCCAACTCTCTACTTCGGTCTATTACAAACCCACTGATTCACACAGAGTTCTGTACAACTCATTTTACCTCAAACACACTAAAAACCCTCTCCCTTTTTCACAGTTCCTTCGACTACGAAGACTCTGCAGTGATGATGTCGATTTCCAGAACCAAGCACACAAAATCCACTCTTTTTTCATCAGCAGAGGATACCCCACCTGTGTTATTGACAGGGCCCTCACCTGAGCCAAAAACAGCCATCAGACTATCAACTCGGTCGGAACTTCCAGCCTAACAACTGCATTCCTTTGGTGGTATCCTCCCACCGTAACACACTCTCTATCCCCAGGACCGTTGATGACAACTTTCCTATCCTACAGGATGATCCCTCCATTGGGGCCCTCTTTCCTGACTGCTCATCATCTCATTTCATCAATCACCTAATCTGCCTAGCCTTCTTGTTCACAGCTCCCTTGACTGCCCTCAGCAATTATCCACACCAGACACTTTCCCCCTGCAACAGAGCTCATGGTATCACCTGGAAGTACATATCTAACACCACACTCATTCAAGGCCCCTGAGGACAATTCCGGATTACTCAGATGACATCTTGCACCTACAACAACCTTATTTACTGTATCTCTTGCAGTAAATGCCCTGCCATCTACACTGGGGAAACAGGAAGGAGACTCGAAGACCACTTCAGAGAACATGTTAGGGCTGTGAAGATTAAAAATTTCTCCAATCCCGTAGTTTCTCATTTTACCCTTGAAGGCCATGATCACACTGATCTCTCTGTCTGCATTCTCAAAGTGGGGTTTCTTAACTCCTATAGCAGAAAGACATCAGAAACTAAAATTATCCTGAAACCTGGTTCACACCTTCCCCCTTCTCTCAACGACAGACTTGTTTTCTTCTAGTTTTCTCTATTCATTTGTAGGTTTCGTTTCACACCTCTCCTCACCTCTCTCGACCTCGCACCACTTGATTGGCCACTCTGCCTCTCCCATGCTCCTGCCTCCTCCTCTCTCCTGGCTTCTGTTTTCCCATGCTATATTATCTTCGCCCTATCCTACTTACACCTGAAGAAGGCTCCACAGCCAAAATGTTGTGTTTTTCTTTCTTCTCTTTTCAGCATGGAATAAACCTATTACTTGTTCCTTTGCAGTCTACACATGCTGACGCAGCTACCCACCTGAACTACATTTTATTTTGACATATTATAAGATTTATTATCTGAATATTTTTTGTGGAGTTCAGAACCTATTATTAGAAGTATTGTGTAACAATAATTAACAATTCCTTATACTTATATAACACTTTTCAGTTCCATTCCAACTGTGTTACAGGTAATGGAAATGGGAACTCCCTCCATACTCTTTTCGAGAAACACCCTTGCATTTTTAATAACCACAGAAAGTCAGGACCTCAGTTTTACATCTCATCTGAGGGACGGTGCCTTTTTACAGTATAGCATCCCCGCCACTATACTGGAGCATTGAGACCCAGGGTAGGTGCCCCCTACTGGCCCCACTAACACCTCTTCCCCAGCAGCAACCTTAACTTTCCCAGGAGGTCTTTCATCCAGGTACTGGCCATGCTCACACCTGCTTAGCTTCGGTGTGTTGCCAGTTGTGAATTGCAGGGTGATTGCAGGGTGATATACTGTAGCTGCTGGCAAAGGTGATATAGTTGCCTGGGTAGTTGAAGACCTACAGTATTAGTTACAGCCTGGCACTTCTGAAGTATAAACAAGATAATTTGTTAATGTGTTCACTATTTTATGTTTGTTAGTTAAGATGGATTTCTACATACATGAATTGAACTAGCCAAGTAACATAAATGGTAAATAAATCTCCCTTTTATGTCTTTATAAATAGAACAAATGTACAGGGGTAGCAATTATTTTGTTTGTTGTGGTGCCATCAACTATTCACTATAGATATGTGCATACAAAATCAGTCTTATCACACAAGAGAAGTAGAAATGAGCAAAAATGAATAAGGGAAAAACAGGATACACAATGGTTATCAATGGAATGTTCTCGAGTCAAATGAATCAATGTGGATGGCCTGGCTGGATGGACAGCAAAAGAATGAGAAAAAAGAAAGAATAGATAGTAGTTTGTCATTTCATAATCAGTTCAAGTGTTTTACTGTTTACTCAACTGAAAACCATACTGTACATAATTAAAGATTCAAGCTACAGTAATTTATTATTAGAGAAAAGGACATAAAATGGGTTCTGGCTAAATGGGTTTCGTCATTGGATTGGATGTGCCTGTAATTTGAATGTAGGTAAATATAAAATTACACATGAATTTCTATGGAGTTTTAATCAACCATTAACACAATGAAGAACTAATACAGATTTTGCACTGAGGGCAATAAGGTAGAAAAGTGTTTTGATTGGCAGAATGGCATGAATGATTATTGAAAGTAATTGGTTAATTTGCATGAAACTACAATTAATTAGAAGTAATTTACTGTATAAAATAAACATATTCAAAGATCATGTTCTCACCATAATTTTAAAAGAAGCAATGAATAACATTTTTGCTACACACACTCAAAAGCTGAATAAAGTCTGTATTTGCAAATGACAAATTTTCAATAATACAGTCATAACTTTTAAAGGATATTTCATTTATTAAATTGCATTTTTATCTTTGAATTTGTAGCTGTATTAATGTGAATCTGTCTTACCCTTCTTACAGCTGACCTACTACAGCTTTAGGTAAGATGTTTAGAGGGTTTACAGTACATTTCTGGACACAAACATTTTGCATTCATTTCCAGTAATTTAATTATCCTTTTGTTCTCAGAATAAATTATCATGCCATAAGTGTTTGGTTCACAAAAACGTCAGAGGCTGAAACTATTTATTTTGTTTTCCCAACATTTTAATAATTATTGTTACTACTTATAATAATAATAGAATTATCATTGTTATATGTACTCTCCTACAGTACCTTGGGCCCATTGCTTGCTGGGATAGGCTCCAGCATCCCTGTGACCCTGAATTGGATGAAGCTGTTAAAAATGGATTGATGATAATAGTAGAGGAGTTTATTACCATACATACATGTACAGTATATTGGAATTCTTATTCACGCTGATCTCTCAGGACATACACAGTACAGCAAATGACACAGTACAACAGACAACACCACACAATGTAAACAGTGCAGTGCATCATAATATATAATACACATAGCACAGTAAATATGTAGTAGCAAAAGAAAAAAAAACATGGTGCATAGTGCAGACATTCATTGAGTCTGAGGCATTGCAGTTAGTTGTTAAGGATGTGCACTGCAGTAGGGTAGAAGCTGTTCTAAAGTCTAATGGTCTTTGCTTTAATAGTTCAGTACCACTTGCCAGAGTGCAGGGGGAAGAACGGTTTGTGGCCGGGGTATTTGGGATCCTGAATGATTGATGGGGCTTTATTGCAAAAGCAGATGGTGTGAATCTCACTGGTTGATGGTAAATCACATCCTATAATCCTCTGTTGTCACAATCCTTACTAGGAATAAGTCAATTCCTGATAATGGTATCCTGATAGATCTTCATGTGCTCCAAAAGCACAGTTTTGTTGAAGATTCAATGTTCAAGACTATGTTTTGATGTAGGTTAAGCATGAATATGAGCTTATTTGGTTGTGGTTGGTCTTCTACAGTGGATGCATAGTAAGGAATAAATTGGAATTCACACAAATGAGCAGAAGAACAAATATTCAGATACATTCATTAATCACACAGTGGAGTGATCTGATTGAGAATATCTGGATCTGTGTCTGTAGTAAAGTTGTTGAAGCCTTTTGACTTATTGCATGACAGCAGCAAGAAACATTAAGTGCTAGTTTATATTATAACGTAACCACTATAATCTTGGCTTTTATATGCATATATAACACAAGATAAAGCAATGCATAAACACTCTGAATCTAAGGAAGACTGTGCATCATTTTTAGAAACACTTGATTTTTAATCCAATACAGGGTCACAGGAAAACCACATTCCATCAAGCAAAGGGCACAATGCAGGAAACATCCAATGCTGGTCCATCGCAGGACACACACAGGCACAGACACAAGCACAAACATCCTCAAACATGTACACACTCACACCAGGGCCAATTTTCTCAGAAGCCTCTTAACCTGGCAGTATATCTTTGGAGTGTGGGTAGAAACCAGAGCACCTGGAGGAAACCTACACAAATACAGGGAGAATATTCAAACTCCATTGAGATACCACCCCAGGTCTGGAATTGAATTCAGAACCCCATCAATGCAAAGGAGTTATGGTAACAACTGTGTGCTATTATACTGCCCTTACAAAAGACAAGTTTTACAGAAATGCTAAATAAACATAAGTAAAATAAATCATAATGGAATGTTTTAATACAGTGATGTTTGACCCAGCAATATTTCTTTACTGTAATGATCAAATTTCAGTTGTATTTTTTAGTTTTTAATTAAGTGAGTTTGTGCTGTGTTTTTCTAACATCTTAAAACAATAATATATATTTTAAAAATATTTAATTAAATTAAAGCAAATTGCTAAATTAAAAAAATAAGTTTTAAAGAACCTCCACTGCATTTTTTAAGACAAAATTGAAAAAAAAATGTTAGATTTTTATTATTGTGGGGAAAAAGAAATTTCCCCTGTAAACACTGCTAGTCCTAAAAGCCAGACTCACTATATGAAGTCATAAACACAATAACAGAAAAATATTATATGAAAAATGAATTCTGAAAGAATATGAGATTAAGAAATCAGGAAGGGGCAGTAAAGCATTAGAAAATTACAATTGTTAGAATCCCCCTAAGGGAAAATGGTGTCTGGGAAAGGACGTTAAAGATAAGATTAGCCAAACAGTGACAAGTTTGTCGATTACTTTGCTTAGTCTATATTTTATCATTTTCAAAGGATTCTAGAGCCTGCCAGCAAAATAGAAAAAGAAATTTTCAAAGCAAAATAACAACTGGGGCCATTTTTTATATATGCACAATTGCTACACATACTCCCTTCGGTTTTGTTAGTAAATGAGATATACTGTAGAGTACAAAGTAGTTAGAGGAGATCTTACTATATTTTGTCAAGCATTGGACTATTGGTGGAGAATATTAACAGATTTTAAATGAATTTAATACTTTATTAGAGGATACCTACTCCATCAACCCCTGAAGTGCTGCCTGCACTTGGTACACACAGTGTGTCATTGTGTACCACTAAGTTCCACTATACAGCAGATCAAGCTGTATGGGAATGAGAAATGGGAAATTGCCTCCATGAAAAGATTCAAGACAATAGTTTCCCATTTGAAGGACATCCCACAGCACACTGTCCCTAGTCGGCATTCTGTAGCATTGGTTGGTAATTGTGGCCCAGACGGAAACATGCCATCTGATATGAACACCAATGTTACGACCCCAAGTGTCTAGGGGTAAAGGGGTGTAACATTTAGGATGGTTTTGGATGCAGATGGGTTTCTGGTGAGGGACTTAGGAAGCGTTTGGTGCAAAACTGATTTATTTTAAAGTCAATAAGTGACTGGTATGTCACTGGTACAAACACAATAACACACAGGGAAAGAGAACTAGAGCAGTGCCAAAGGAAAGAAAATAACAAACAAATGGAGCTGGCTGGGAAAAAGTGTGGGAAAGCTGACCTAACTGCCAAAACAAAACCTGATACACTCGGTCTTTGGCATCTCCTAACACCCTAGCTAAACCTTCAAAACAATACTATACTACTCAAAACAATACAAGAAAAAAGGCACTCACCCAACTAGTGTTACTAATACAAAGATCAACTACATGTATAGAATGTACCCGACAACCTTAACCAACCCTAAACACAAACATTTACACAAATACACAAGTGAACTACGAATACAGATAAGGGAAAATGAGAGTAGACACAAGGATCAGGGTACAAAAGAACTCAGAGGTTGATATAATACATTTGGGCAAGGTAATGGCAAACTAAAGGATAAACACAAACAAACGAAAGTACAAGAACACAGACACAAACCAACAAAGCCAAAAGCTATACGAAAACACACACAAGAAGTGAAAACGAACAAAAACAGAGAGAAACGAAGTTATAGCAAAACGAAAGCGAAATTAAGCTGAGCCGAGCAGAACTGAAGTCAAGCGAAAGGCCCCTTCGTTCTGAAAACCTCCAAGTTAAATACCGAATAAGCTGAGTTCTGATTGGTCGAGAGTTGATTGAAGATGACGTAATATGGAAACAATGGTGTAATGATGGACCAATGGGGAGGGAAAACAATCAAAGTCAGGAAGTGTGGAACATAGCAACAAAAACACACATGGACCACACACTGGGACGTAACAACCATCTACTGATCAAGGAATGCCACCTGCTGATCCAAGAACACCAGCTACTAATACATGAACACCACCTACAGATCCACAGATGCCATCTACTGATTCACAAATGCCATCTATTGATCCACAAACAGCACCTATTGATCGAAGTACACCCCTACAAATCCACGAACATCACCTACTGAGCCAAAAATACCAGCTACTGATCCACGACAATAACCTACTGATCCACAATACCACCTACTGATTCAGAAACACCATCTACTAGTCCATCTATATCATCTATTGATCCACAAACACCACCTACTGATAAACAAGCCATTTGCAATAGCAACATGGCTACAAGGTCGTAATATCACTGTGTCATGTGTGAAAAATGATTTAAAACTTACAATCCTAACTATATATTATTTAACATCTATACTGTATGTTCCATAATTAAATTTGTTATCTTTTTATTCTAGAATTAAGAATAATATTTTTATTAACATGGTGTAGCTTCCATTTCTCAGTTTTAAATTAACTTTCCAGCAGTTTCTATTTGCATTTAGTTTTGTGTTTCCTTGTTGATATAATGTTAAAAAATATTATAAAGAAAGAAACTGTATATTCAATAACCTCCCAGAGTGGATATTTCCATTATGTTTTTCAGTATTTATTAATGTGGAAAAATATATAGACTATATTTGATAGTAAAAGTTACAGACATAATCCTTGAGACAATAGAGTGAAAGCCTCTCTTATTGATTGGGTGATGAAAGAGGTAAGTAAGCAATAGAGCTGATGATTTATTGATTGTAATTGCACAAGGCATCCCACTGAGAAACACCGTACAACTCAAGAGAGACTCCTTGTCTGCTGTAATATACCAAACAAAAGCTTATGCGGAAAATAAAATCAAAGGACCAGCTCAATGCACAATAAGAAAACAAAAATGCTTAATAAACAAGTAAAACTTCAACAACTAGGAACTATTTTTGCCTTTACTGAGGTTTATCAGTGCCATATGGCATGTTGTCTGAACTCATCATTTTTCTTTTTCACTTGTCATTTGTATTTCCAAGAGTGAGGAAACCAAAGAGATTTTGACTAATTAACAAATAACACTTTATTTACAGATTGTGCTCAACAAGATCAGTACCCTAAAAATGCATCATGTGATCGGAATTATGGAATGACTGAACAATAATGTTAGTAAAACAAGGTGCTTAAAATATGTTTTATTAAAAGACTAACTAAAATCATAATGTGTTTAACTTAAAACACAACAGAATCACCTAGTGTAGTGTTAATATTTTCTTAATGTTAATAATGTTAAAAATGATACTCAATAATTGGGACATACTGTAATGTCTTACAAATACCACAAAAAAGTACTTTTGTGTAATGTGTATCATATCGTTCAATATTTGTTCTTACATTTTACAAAAAACACATATATGACTACAGACGTGCCTTTACAGGTGAATTAAATGTTTTCATTACAGTACTTATGAAAATATATTGAATTAGAGTTTAAAACCAAAAAATACATGTATTGGTTTCTTGCCATTTATTTTGAGTATATGTCACTCCTACTGAATTGATTACGAGGACCAACTGTGAAGGAACATAGAGACAAATGGTTTACATTTAAAACACTTTAAACTCTCCAATGTACCTACTGGGAGACTTTAAACCTTTCACTGTCCAAAGGAGACAGATAATGATGAAGTAAGGAATTTTGGAAGATATTGATTTGTCAATGCAAGGGCTATCATTCAAGCTGCCTGAATTTGTATGTCAGTCTAAACAGATGTTTTGGGCTCTCTCTAAAAAACAGTGTTGTCAAAAGAAATTACATGCTGGGAATTAGGTACATGTAAAAGCAGTTCTTATGTGTGAATGGTAATGGGACTTGATAGAGAATATGCATGTCTCTTTTCCCCACATTTTCATTTCCCTTATCATACCAACTTATTAATCCTTTTTGGCAAAGTTGCTGTTATCACTAATTATAGGCCTATGTAATTACTGAATGATCAAAGTTCTTATGTAAGTTTTTAGTTCAAGGCAAGTTTTTAAAAACTGTAAAACACTTACTTTATTATTTCTGGAGGGACTCGTGCAATGTTAATTTAAGTAATTGATTACTATAAATTATTGTTTGGAAGAGGAAGAGAAAGATTGTTTAGGGTGAAACAGTGGCACAGTTCTTTGTATTGCTGCCTCACAGACATGGGGATCTGGGTTCTTCTCCAGACCTGGGGTGCGATCTCCGTAGAGTTTGTGTATCATCCACATGTTGACGTGGCTTTTCTCTGGGTGCTCCAGTTTCCTCCCACAGTCCAAAAATATACTATATTCTGTCCAAAAATAAACTAGATTAATCAACGTCTGGAAAAATTGGTCCTGGTATGAGTGTGTGCATGTCTGGATTTGTATCTGTGTGTGCCCTGTGATGGACTAGTGTCCCCTGCAGGGTGTACCCAGCCTTGTGCTTGTTGAAATAGGCTCCCCCACAATCCTGAATGGAAGAAGCGATTAGAAAATGGATGCATGGGTGAAAGAGGAATGATATATAAAGATAATATACCATACGAGGATAATACCTTCAAATAACTCTTAAAACATTTTCAAGAAATTTAACTAAATGCAATGTTCCAAGCATAACTGCTAAACATTGTTTGTATGGATTTTGTTCTTGGTTGACATTCAAAACCAGTTTCAACACACATAAAGTCTGATATCTGTTATTCCTTCATGTCATTTTTTTCATGTTTAAAATTAATTATTTAATTGGTACTGGATACATCAACTTAGTACAGAACTTACACAGTATTCATTAAAGGTAACAGTGTAGCTTTAGCATAGGGACGCAACTTTAAGCAGAAACCAATTTCTTAGGATTTGTTTAGTAAGTAAATATTGTTAGTATCTTCTTGTGGTGGATGCATGAATATCAGCGGATGACAGTGAACATAAACGATGCATGTAATAATTTGTAATTAAAACAAAAGGTCAGAGTCAAAGAAAAAGGTGAGGAAAGTGTAACATTTTTGTAATCAGATACATACAGTAATTAATAATAGTAATTGTAGGAATGATATTTGACATTATATGAATAAAATATCTAACAGAAGCAGACAATTACTTTGTGGTGATTACTGAAAAAATTAGTACATCACAATGATTTATTGCAAGTGATTAATATAGAGAACTTCCAGAAAAAGTTGCACATCATTTGTATTGTATGTGGAAGAGATTTCTAGAGACAGTTGCTGGAAATAAAACAAAACTGTTTGGCATTTGTAAACTGCAGGGTTACAAATGTTATTAAGTTTTGGTTTTAGAGATCAGGCAAAATGTGTTTGAGATGATGAATTACATTTTACCAGAACTAAATTTATAATACTTAATTAACAATTGTCCCAGGATAATTAATACTATAAATAAAAGTATTGTTTGACAAGATGCTCCTTGTTTGAGTCTTTATTAATTTTGGATGTTTTTGGATTCTAGTGATATATAATTAATTCAGATCAATATCTGGTATGTCAAAAACCTGACATTTAGATTAAGATGAATAAATTAACAAGATCAAATGCCATTCTATTGCCCCTTTGTAACTGCATAGAAAACTTTTTCTGTTTAAGTTTGCTTGCAAACCAACTGGCATAATTTGATCCTTTTCTTGTAATGATTATATTTCCCCGTGGTCTCAGATGATTCCGTTTTTGGCAGAAAAATCAGCTAAATTCAAGCCAGGTTAACACACTGGAATGATTGAAATGACAGCAGTGAAACTATGCTTCCCATCTGTAAAAAGTAATTTTTAGGTGTTTCAACATTGTCTTGTTTGGATCAAATTATGGAATGACCTTAAAAAAGCAGTCTGCAGTTATGTTTGTCTAAATATATATAGTGTACTTTTGTCATGCATTTACACACAAATGAATAAAACCTTAATTTATAGACCATATTTCAAGTGGTATATATATATATTATTGAGTATCTACTTCAGATATTTCTCATTCTATTTTTATTAATAATATTTATGCTCTAATTAGCTACATCAAAACATTTTGATGGCTTGATAATTGATACAGTAGATATGAAGAACAACAGTAGTCCTAATATAGATCCCTGTAGTACCAAAAATACAATGTATTACAATATCAATAAGTAGCATTATGCAGTATAGAGTCAGAGTCTCTTATGTACAGAATGTCAGATTACCACAGAATCACGTTCATGTTAGAAATGGATGAAACACTAGATCAGGTATCATAATCTTTGAGAATGAGTGTAAAAAGAAAACCCGTAAGATAATGCTTAGTTTAGTAGTTTTACATTTAATGATAGATTTAACTTTATTTAACATGGAGATTTTCAGATTTGTCAATACCTTAGCTAGGAAACAATATACTGTACATGCGTGTATGTCAATCATTCACCAAATAAAGGATGTTTTTCTTTATCTTTTTTTTTCCCCAAGATAATTTACGGCCCTGTGTTAGTGTTTATCTTGGGGGATCTTGGAATTACAGATTAGTGTAACACATGATAATAGGGGGCAAAGAAATGTGTGTATGCCTCAACATACTTGGGACTTTCAGTTGGCAAATAAAAATATTTTTTTTCATATCAATAAACCAAAACCACAATTACAATCAATGAACAGTACACTGTAAGTTTACTATATAAAAAATGCAAAACATGAATATTTACTTTTTTGACATTTCAGATAATTCTTATATTTTCTTAAGTGTATTTTGAAAAGAGCAGTGCAACTAGTGGTTCAGAAATTAGTCTAAATTTATATTTTATTACCAAGTAATTTTAAAGATGATACAATATATAATACAATTTGCCCAATCCTATGTGAGCTGTACAGAGCTGTCAGGGATGTCGGAAAGGACAAACTGTGGAACGACAGGAGAGCGTGAAAAGACCCTATGCGTAGTGGCGAGATGGGGGTAGCCCGGGCTCAGCTGTTCAGGAAATGCCGTTTAGAAACCTATGCCCTCAGGTAGCAGACATGGGGCGACCTGGTGCTAGGTGGGTTTCAGGACATCCGAACATCAATGCTAAACGAAGGCAAATGAAAGACCCAGGAATATATAGCCCCAGAGAGAGAGAAACACCGGAAGGACAGCAAAGAACCGGAAATGAGAGACAGGACAGAGAAGGAGCGCCCTCTGGCTGCAGAGGGCGTGACAAGAGCAGAATACAGAGAATTCCTGAGTGCACTAGTTGTAAAGTCAGATGCAAACAGATGGCCCTGTTTTTTGACGGGCTTACCCCAATATTAAATGTCTTTGTCTTTGAAAGTTTATGCTGGTTATGCATGTTTTTCAAAGACAGCTGTAATAAAATCCTCTTTCATGGGAAAGGAGACAATGCTCTTTATCATGTCTAAGTGATTATTTAATACTTATATGAAATAATATGTTAACCTATGGAACATTAATAATTGTGATGAAACACATAAGTGATGTACTGTATTTCCTTCATTTTCCAGTTTCTAAAATTCATTTTTTTCATGACATTAAAAAAAGAAAACCTTATTAAATTGTTGACAGTACTGAGGTAATATAATCAGGAAAGGAATATGTGAAAGTCAAGCAGGATGACGTTTTTTATATAGTTTTCACAGAAATTATTTTTTATTAAAGGAAGGTATGGAGTATAAAATGGGTCAGTCTGAATGTATTATTTAACTGAAATTTTAGTTTAAAACAAAACTTTTTCACTTGCAAGGTTCAATATAATTATTCAGTAAGGTTTGGATGCCATAATATTATAGCAGAAGAAAATGACAAAGCTGGAAACCAATTGCAATCTAACATAACATTCATACTTAACGTCAAACTGTTTTAACTAACATCGTACTGTATATACTGTACATACAGTAGTTCTGAGAAACTCACTTATTTAGCACTCAAAAGGTATTAATTTAAAAATTACATATTTTTATTGAAAAGGAAACTCAATTAAATTACCAGTTCATCAGCTAAAAAACATATACTAAGACCAATAAGAAGATGAGGCTTAATGTAGTATAGTTTGTAGGAAAACACTTTCATTAAAAGAAAGGCAGTCTGGTTCTTGTGGTAGATGAATTCCAGTCCCGGGTGGTTGCAATAAAATATTCATTTGGCTCAGTCTTTTAGAATTTCTGAAAGTTAAGTTTCAATTTAAGCTTCTTAAGATCTGCTTTCTGAACATTTCAAAGCCCTGCCTTGTGGTATTCAAAACGCACACAAAAAGATAATGGGAGAAAGCCAAAAAATTTGAGAATGGGAGACTTTTTTGACAACAGCATGTCGAGTAAGAGAATGATTGTAATGATAATAAATAGGCTTTATTTAGCATAACATTTGCCAACTAATTATGATAAATCCAAAAACTGTATTAGCAATAAACTGAGTTGTTTAAAATGAGGAAAAACCCTAACTATTTACAGTATGTGTGTAATCAATCAGCTGAAATACAGAAATGAAAAATTGCAGTCTGAGGTTAGGGAAAAGGTTAAAGTTTAAAGGTTATTAGATCCCAGCAGCTTTATGTCAGTATAACCAGTTATCTCTGAGAACAACCATTAATCAAATCTGCGCACTTTCTAATAATAGTTTACATAGCTAAGTCTCTGAAATTCTTCCTATTTGTTGAAAAGCAACTGCATTACATGACTACCTTTGTAACCAAGAATGTCAAAACAAAAAAAAATACATAATGAATTTACACCTTAAGGTTATGCACCATATGGATGTTTTCAAAGATTAATGTCTGTTTAATATTTTATTTATCAGATGTTTTTCTGATTACTTGCTGGATGTTTTTAATCCATGCAAACAATTTATATAAAGAAATATTTGTATATATCTCTTTTAAAACATAATTAAAATGACAACTACATCTGTTTAGCAGTAGGTTTCTAGCAAAATTCTCAAGGAGCTTAAAATATCTACTAAAAGTTTGTTTTCCAAAGGCCCCTGAGAGATGTGAGCAGAAAGTCAGTTCAGAATTTCCACCAGCTTAAGTTGCCTGACTTATTTTTAAACAAACTTGCCATTTACCACAGGATGAACACAATGACCTCAGCCTGAGCTATTTATGAACACCATGATTACTGAACTGCAGCATTATGTAAAACTTTGCAGAATCCTAGCACGTCTACTCTAGAAGAACTTGCCTTTTTAACCTAGCAACATTTGATCATATTATTTGCTTAGCATACTTTTTATATAAAAGTTATTATATTGTGCTTTTTGTATTTTTTTGTATATAAATCTGTATTGATGATTATTTCATCATCATTTTTAATATTCTTTCTATACAGTAAAATGTATAGGACTTGTATAAATCTCCAAAAAACATAGCTAAATATATGTGCTAAAAATCAGACTAGTTCTTCATACTTAAATAGGTGAGTATCATCTTTAGATAAAACAAAACAAAACATAATTATTTCTTATCTTCAAAATTAATTTGATAATGAACAATTCACTTTTTTTAAAGAATGAGTCATTCATTCTTACTAAATTTAACAAAATCTGCATTAAATTCCTTTAAGAATACACAGTATATAATTTAAGATTCAAAATTATTTTGATATAATATATATATTATAATTTAGTATAAATGTATGCATATATATCTTAAAAAATAAAGTACATGTTTTTTTAATATGGATTTAATGTTTTTACTATCATTTTAATTTACTTAAATTGACCACTTGCATGACTTTAACCTTACATACAGTAAGCACAATATCTCCTCTTATCAAGAGAGTTGATTAGGCACAGGTAATGATTTAACTGGTTGAATGTTAATCCTGGTGAAGATCAAGCAAGTACACAGGAATCAATATGGTCCCTCTTATCAAGAAACAGTGCCTTTGTGCTAACAGTATGACAGAGGATAGAGTTTTTCACCTTAAGTAGACATGACAGTAGAAAAGCCAATTCCTCTGTGATGAATCAATGTTTTATGTAGACTACCATGATGAACATCAGCAAGTGTGGTGAAGATGTGTGGAATAATAATTGTTGTGTAGAATTCACCAATTGATGGGGAGGTCTAAGTGTGATGATTTTGAGAAGATTGTTTAGCTGCTACAGATCTCCGTTTGTAATAATTGATGTCAAATGGACTGAATTGCACTGCATTGATTATGACCTGGGATTTCACTAGCTGCCCTTCCTGTGAGCTCATCCTGATGTGACAAGATTCCAGCAGGACATAATGAGGCAGGTCCACAAGCTGCTCATGTAACAACACCTTTCTTGTGTGAAAACAATGTGATAGCTATGTTTTGGATGCTCTGCTTGCGTAACTCGAGCCCCATTGAACATTTATGAAGTCATCTGGGGTGACATATTGCATCTAGGATCAGAATCCTACAAAACTGGTTTTATATTTTTAAAGTGAACATTTTAAATTTTACCAGTGTACCAGGATGGCCACACACTTCAACTGTCACAGTAGAGCCTTTGTTGATCATCTCTGTAAATTACAAATGTGGCAATGGGGCACAGAAGTTAGGGTATCTGTTGTAACCTTCAGCGAGGTACTGTACTTTACATGAAATTCTCAGTGCCTAGCTGTGTAATTGAGCGCAAACATACTGGTAACTACCAAAATCATGAAACACTGGAGTAAAGGGATATAAAGAATTTTGAAACCAGGTTTCCGAGTTAATTAAGCAGTTAAAATCCCTTCATGCTCAGAGAATTGTATAAAATGCTGGGTAGGCCGAGTTGTTCATTATTTTGGTTGCCAGGCTACAAGTGAGATCTCAGTGACTTTGAGATAGGAATGATTGTTGTGTCACGTTTGGATGGAGCTTCAGTAATGAAGACTCAGCGTGCTAATATTTCACAAGGAACAGTGGCTAAGGTAATGTTGGCATAGAAGAGAAGGAAAGGCATCCTTAACTAGGGGCAGCTGTGGATACTCCTCGTGACTCCTTACTCTATACTCCTCGTGATGTCTGTGCATTGGTTCAAGATGCAAGGCAAAACAGATGAGCAACTCTGAATCAGATTATTGCAAATATTAACCTAAGGTGCAAGCAGGCAGTTTCATCAAGTACAGGCTGTTGAGAACTTCACAGAGAAGGATATTATGGTAGGGTTGCAGTGAATGAACTCCTTCTTACACATAAAAATGCACTTTTGTGAGTAAAGTGGTACAAAAAACACAGGCAATGATCTACTGAGCAGTAACAAAAAATGTCATATGGTCAGAGGAGTCATCTTTCACCCCATTCTCAACAAGGGGACAAGTACATGTGTGGCAAACGTTAAAAGAAGCCTATACAAATGCTCGTGTCCGACATTGAAGGGTTGTGGCAGACTGTTATAGTGCAGATAGCATTTTCTAGGTATGGTTAAGGTTCACTCAATCCCTAGAGGGTAAGGTAAATGCCAATAAATACAAAGCCATTCTGAGTAATCTTCATGGTAAAGCATTTCCTTCCCGAAGGAAGTGGAATCTTCCAGGATGTCAATGCCCCCATCCACAGGTTACGAGTGTTTCCTGAATGGTTTGATGAAAATGATATAAGCCATATGCCATGGCCATTCCCGTCACCAGATCCCAACCCAATTGAACACTTATCAGAGATTCTTGAGTGGCTTCTGAGACAGCCTTTTCTACCACCATCAACAAAACACCAAATGATGGAATTTAATGAGGAACTATGGTTTTGTATTCCTCCACTAGACTTCCAGCCACTTGTAGAATCTCTGCCATGGTGCACTGAAGCTGTTCTGGTGGCGTATGGTAGCCCAATGCATTATTAAGGCACTTTATGTTGATGTATCCTTTATTGTGGCAGTTACCTGCATGTTGTGTTCTGAGTAAAAGTGTAAAACAAATGAATTAGTAATAACCAGCAACAAAAGGTTGCCTATTTTATGTCTGGCCAATAAAATGGCAGTGCACTTACTATCATTTCCTTTTGTCTTTTAATTTTGAATTTTGCCTACAAATACTATGAATAGCTATTTCATCCTTAGTACGGCAGCATGACATATTGTGCATAACTTTATCCAGTGAAATATACTGTATACATGTCTATCTTACAATAAACACGTTATGATTTAATAAAATTGAAATAAAAAGTTTTCCTTGTAAGAGGAAAATCAAATTACAAGCCACATTTTATTCATGAATGGTAAATTTAAAAGTATTAAATGCATAATTTATTTTCTGTTCTTTTCTAAAAGCATGCTCCCACTGTCTATTCAGAGTTCATACTACATGCAGTATACAGTATAAAAAAGATAAATTAAAACAAAAAGTTTTTTGTAAGTAGTTACAGCTTCCTAAAGTGCAAAACTGCAATGTATCATCAAGGCAGACAGTATGGTTTTGAAATTGAAAAGATTCTGTTTCTTTGGGGATGGAAAAGAACAAGGATCTAAAATCTTGTCTTGTCTTAGACATGACAGAAATTACTTTGGAAGGAAAAGTAGTTATGTGCCATCACTATCTTCATCTTGACAGAAGTAGAAATATGCCCAGTACTGAATGAAAGTCTTGCCAGTTCCCTGCCATAAGGCTTCATAAAACAGCTTCTTCGTGTAACAGAAAGTTTAGCTAAAGGGGAAATGCCTCCTAATGAGAGACACAAAAGAATTTTAATGAAACTTAGAGAATTCTGCATCCATCAACCAGTGTTATTGTGCACTACATTTTTGAAAAATCTGCAACAAATTTGGGGTGTATGTTTATGGCATTACTACTAAAACTACCATTTTTGAATCCTTATTTACACAACTTACAGGGTTTCATTAGTGACAATTAAGAGTCAAATCTAATGCAGCATATAAAAACCCTGACCTAATAAGAAAATGCACAATAACTATAGTTATGGAGTTTTTAATGAAAGTTCTGGAGGAATGAAAGCAGCCGAGCTCACTCGACACAGCTGCTGCTATTCTCACTAATCCTGACGTAAGCAACTGGTCTCCATATATATCAAACGTCACCCTCTCCTCTTCCTCGTTTGTTTTCTGCATGGTTCGTTTTCGCCTAGCTCGAATCCGTGCTCCCTTCTCATGGATCTGCAAATTCGCTGCTCCGATGAAGACCTTTTCTGCAGCACAGGAGACTCTCCTACCCCTCTCGTCCAGTCTTCCCCCCCCGCTCCCCTCACCTCCGTCTCATCGCTTCCTTCACCCGCTGTGCCACATCAGCGCCGCTCATCTCCCAGCCAGTCCTCACAAGATTCAACTCCTCGCCGAAGACTGCGTTCCGCCGTCGTAGTCCCTCTCTCATCACAAACCCAGCCTTCCTGTCCCTCCACGGCAAAGTCTCCAAATAACCTTCGCTTATCTCGAGGATGTCCCAGCCGCCGCGCTTCACGCACATCGGCTCCCCCTTCTCCTGGATCATCTCTCGCGATTTCCAACTGGACCGTAGCAAGCCTCCAGAGGATACTTCGAAAACATGGAGTCCGTTTTAAAAGAAACGCTTCCAAAAAAGCTCTGTTTTCCCTGTACTTAACCGCAGTCTACACAAAGGAAACATCAGCTACACAGCTTCCCCCGGCGCCCTCCGATGACATCACCCGCGCCACCGCCACTCATCCCAATGTGAGGACCCCGAGGCCGTCCACGCCTCTGCCTGTCGCGTCTTCTGTCTTGTCTTGTCCTTATATTCGTGTCTGTGTCTCTTCCCCAACCAATCCATTCCTCTGCTGAACAACCGCACCTAGCCTCTTCCACCCAGCCTCCTTCCCTAAACTCCTTGCTGCCGGCTCACGCCCCTCCCCAACCCCCTTCTCTGCTTAATCTAATTTCTGCACTCTCTTCTGTCTCTTCCTTCGGCGTCCAACACGGCTCAAGCCTTCGGCCCCGGTTTCTTTTCTTTCGGCCCCTGCTGCTGTCTCCACGGCCCAAAGGCCATCCAGTAAACGACCCCCAGCTCAGCCAGCAGGCGGCTCTTACCCTCCCCCACCCCCTGGCATCCAAGACGACTCGGCAGCCTCCTCAGTCCTTCACGCAGCCTTTGCCCCTGCTTCAATTCCTCCTCAACAGTCTTCGGCTTCCATATCCCAAGCCAATGAGCTTCAGGCCCCAGATCCGTCTAACCCCTCCTACCACAATCTGCTTTCCGCTCTTCTTCCCTCCTCATCTTCTCCCATCCCCGGTGTCCAACACGGCATCAGTCATCCCATGTCTTCGGCCCTGGATTCCAATCTCCCCTTTACTAAGGACTTTTCTCTCCGAACAGCCATTCCTCTCCCAGCTCCTCCTAATGCACTAAAGTTTAGTCCTTCTCCCATTCCCTTTTCACTCCGGCAGCAAATTCTACGAGGTGCGGACGTCAATCTAGCTCACCTTCTCTCTTCCTCCACTTACAACTCCGATTCCAGAACAGTCGACTGCGGCTCGATTTCCGTTACTCTCAAATCTTCTGACCCTCACTCTGCTTCAGTCCTTCGAATTTCCGACTTCTGCTTGGCTTTCAGCATTTTTCGCGACATCATGTGCTCTGCCTTTCCTGAACGTCGTCAGGAACTCGACGATTACATGCACATCATCCTCGATCTATCTGTCCGTTTCGAGGGCTCCCTGTTCTATGACTACCACAAGCAGTTCTCGGCCAAGGCCGCTGCCCGCCTACTCCAATGGAACCAGTGCACCTACTGGGGAGCCCTCGACATTGAGCTTTACTGCCGCACTTTCGCCGGCATCAGAGCTCTTTCCTGCGACTTCTGTTCCTCTTGGACACATTCATCAAATCTTTGCCCAAATACAGTCCGCAAGCTCAACCCCGACTCTGCCCCTTCTCCCCTTCAGCATCAGTTCTCCCGCCAGGTCTTCTTCAAACCTTCCCGGTCCAGAGACGTTCGCGGTCGCCCCATCGTGACGATCAGAGGTCAACAAATTTGCAACAACTTCAATTCCTCGACAAGCACCTCTTCCCTTTGTCGCTTCCTCCACATTTGTAGCTTCTGCGGCGAAGCTCACGCTCGCTCTGCCTGCCCCCGCCGGCCTTTCCATACTCGCTCCACCTTCAGCGTTCCCAAATGACTACTGGCTTTTCTGTCTACCCCAATCGATATCCCCGCTCTTTCTTCCGAACTGCTCCGTTACCTTGACCCCTCTTCAACCCACATCTTACTCGACGGCCTTTCCTTCGGATTCTCACCAGGCCTGTGCACACTTCCTTCTTCCCCCGTCTTTTGCAAAAATTTGCAATCTGCCACTGCTGATCCCCAGTCCGTTGATTCCTTGTTAGCATCTGAAGTTGAGAACGGTTTCATGATCGGCCCACTTGACTCTTCCCCATTCCCCGCATACCGCATCAATCCCATCGGTATAGCGGTCCGTAAGTATTCCGGTAAAAAAAAAAACGCCTTATAATCGACTTGTCAGCCCCCCATAACTCCCGCGTGCCAAGTCTCAATAGCCTTATTCCCAGTTCAGACTTCTCCCTCCACTATGCCACAATCGACCATGCCATTTCTCTCATCAAAATCGCAGGTCCGGGCGCCTGGCTCGCTAAGGTCGACATCTCCAGTGCCTTTAAAATTATGCCTCTCGACCCAGACTTCTGGCACCTCTTTGGAGTTCATTGGCGGAACAAGTTCTTCTTTGCAGTCCGCCTTACTTTCGGATGCAGGAATAGCCCAAAAATTTTCGATACCTTAGCCGAAGCTCTCTGCTGGATCCTCTTGAATAAATATAGGCTTCCTTTTCTCGTCCACCTTCTCGACGATTTCCTTACCATAGATTTTCCTCACGCCCCACCCGCAAGAGCCTCTTCCACACTTACTTCCATTTTCGGGAAACTAGGTGTACCTCTCGCCACAGACAAAACAACCGGTCCCTCTCATATAATCCAATTCCTCGGGATCACCCTCAATTCCATCAATTTCTCCGCCTCCCTGCCTCACGACAAGATCGAAAGGATCCAGACGTATATCTCTACCTATTCTTCCGCCAAATCTTGCACAAAGAGGGAACTTCTCTCTCTGCTTGGCCACCTCAATTACGCCATGCATATCATTCCTCAAGGACGGTCATTCATCTCCTACCTTCTCGACCTCGCCTCTTCCGTGTCCTCTTCTTACCACCACGTAAGCCTTTCAGCCGACTGCAAATCCGAGCTCAGGCTTTGGCAGCTTTTCTAGGCCAACTGGAATGGCATATCTCTCTTCTACGATGACCTCTTCTCTGACGCCAAGGATATCCAGCTTTTCACAGACGCAGCCCCCTCAGTCGGTTTTGGAGGCTATTACAAAGGCCAATGGTTTGCGGCCCCTTGGCCTCCTGAATTCTCTTCGATCCCTCTCGCCGACCAGTCATCCGCCTTGTTCGAAACATTTCCAATTGTCATTGCAGCTTCTCTTTGGGGCCACAATTGGAAACAAAAATCCGTCCTTATCCATTCAGACAACTATGCAGTAGTCCACATAATCAACAAAGGAAGGTCTTCATCCCGATCTATCATGAAATTTCTCCGCCGCCTTAAATGGATTTCTCTCACACATCAATTCGTCCTCGTAGCTGCTCACATTCCAGGTCACCTTCATGAGATAGCTGGCTCTCTCTCTCGCTTTTAATTTCAGAAATTCAGGAACTTGGCACCAGATGCAAGACCGAACCCATGCACAGTACCTCCCTATTCGGAACTCACGTTCCTCTTAATCATCCTTTCCATCACTACGTCCAGCTGGCCCAGCAAACTATCCTCTTAGGGATTGCCCCTCGAACTCTCAACTCTTACTGGACTGCCTGGAAGGGCTTCCAATCCTTCCACCTCTCCACGAACATAAAATTCCCACCGTATCATCCTTCATTTGCTATTGTAGAAACTCACTCAAGGTACGAGCATCAACCACCAAAGTATACCTGTGCGGCATCCACTTCATCCATAAACTCCTTTTCGGCACGACCTGTCCCTCCCTTATCCACCCTCAAATTAGTCTCCTGCTTAAAGGCTTTCAGCGGCTTGAAAAACCACTTCCGAACCAACGCACACCACTTACCTTGGACATCCTCGAATCCTGCATCTACATTCTCAGGTCGGGTTACCACTCACCCTGGGTCGATCGCACTCTCGAATCTTTATTCTTGTTAGCCTTCTTCGGCTTCCTGATGCTCTGAAATTACCGCTGCTTCCACATCCTTCGATCCTTCTTCTCAACCCTGCTTATCCGACATCTCCATCTTATCTTCCGATACACTGACCTTCTATCTCAAGAAAAGCAAAACCGACCAACTCGGGTCCGGCACTCTCATCTATAATTTCAAACTCTGTTCATACGTAAGCCCATACGAGCCTCTATCCTATTACACATATCTTCACACCTCTGCCGGAGCTTTGCCTACTGACCCTCTGTTCGTAAACGAGAAGGGCCGTATCGTGACCCGCAACTGGTTCCTCTCTCACCTCTACGACATCCTTCTAACCGCCGGATACCCCCCTGAACAATTCTCCGGGCACTCCTTCAGATCAGGGGCCGCGTCCTCTGCTGCTCGCCAAGGCATACCCGAGTATCTCATCAAGCAACTCGGCTGTTGGTCCTCCGAGGCTTATCATGCATACATCAAAACTAACCCCGGTACCCTCAAGCAGGCACTTTCTCTCCTGGGCTGAATTAGTTTAATAATCATTTGGTTTTTGTTTTTGTTTTTCTGCACTGGTGACTGGGGGTCCCGCTTGGTTCTTTTGGGGGGTCCTATCCTCCCCGTCCAACGGCCAGGAGGTCAGCCCTCAGCCAAGCAGGTTACGCCAAATCTCCACATCTCAATAAATGATTCTAATGTCTCCCAAGCTTTCGGCTGCCGTCATTCCTTGTGAAATGGAGTTTTTAATGAAAGTTCAGGAGGAATGAAAGCAGCCGAGCTCATTCGACACAGCTATTCTGACTAATCCTGACGTAAGCGACTGGTCTCCATATATATCAAACGTCACCCTCTCCTCTTCCTCGTTCTTTTTCTGCATCCCTCCTCCACCCCCTCTCCACCTTTGCAGCTACCCCATTGGTTGCATGGGGGTCCTATCCTCCCCGTCCAACGGCCGGGAGGTCGGCCCTCAGCCAAGCGGGTTACGCCAAATCTCCACATCTCAATAAATGATTCTAATTTCTCCCAAGCTTTCGGCTGCCGTCATTCCTCGTGAACTCAAACATGCAGAAACTGATGAAGCTGATTTTTATTTGGTAAACCATTCATAATATTGTAACGTTTCGGGGTTCTGGCGGGCTCCCTTGCCATTGCCGCTTACGGTCGGCCCCGCACCGTCGGGGACGCGAACCCGGGCCTCCGGCGTCACTCAACAGGGACCCAGCCCGGTGAGCTAAAGAGAGATCTCCCCACAGCCCAGCGGCTGTGGTCCTGCTATCACAGGGAAGGGCGGTGACGTCACCGCTCTGGTAAGCCGGCTCTTACACAGTGCCTGTCGGCCGTATGCGTTACAATATTTTGTATAAATCAATATACTGTAATTTTAAATTGATAAATAATAACAATTATAATAATATAATTATAATGATTAATATGATCATTTATTTTTTTAAGGAGAGGTGTAATAACAATACAGTATATACAGTACCTCTGAAGTTCCTATATAGTTTCATATAGAGCCTGTAGTTTAATAGTGTAACTTCTATGATACAGTGTACAGGTCAAAGTATTGTACAGTACTGTATATTGTAAGTGATGATCACCGAAATTAATTTGAGGTTATATATTTGAAATCAATAATAATGAATACTATTATTAATTGATACACTTATTTATACAACTACTAAGGAATGGTTAAAACTGGTTAAGTGGTGACATAAAACATGCTTAATCCACTGATACTCTAACCACTGGATTAATTAATCTGACCTTTATTCGTTCAGTTAATAGCAATCTCTACCATATATTAATGTGAAATCCAATTAGACAACCAAGAACTTAAAAAGTGAATAACCAAGAGGGATAATTTGTAAGAAGGTAAACATCTGGCAATAAGATTTTAGGCAATAAGTTTTTGAATGAAGTGAATTTTTTTACACATCCAATTAGCCCTTGTTAAATCATTAAAAGAATTAGTGTAACATGATGTGTTGCCACTGATTATTGCAAATTACTGACAAAACTCTTAAAGTTTTGGTTTAATTATTTTTATGAATAAAATATACACTTGTAAAAAAGCATTTCATTTACAAGCAGATATAGATATAAAACTAAAAAGATAAAAATGATTTTCCTGTCAAAAATGAAAATGATGACTTTTTCAGGTTCTAGTGTTTTTACATTTGTTTTTTCTAAAAAAACATTGCACTATAAAACTATCACCTCTTGTGGACTAACTGAACTGCACCCTGTGTGACCAAGACAGTCATTTAACACCTCTTATCAAAACAGAGATCTGTGGGTAATGATTCATTAATAGAGGGACAGAGGGGAGATGAGGCCTTTTGTTACCAGAGTATGGCTAAGGCCTACACCTCCCAGCTGTTCAGCCAAGCCTGCAGGAAACCCAATCCATCTTAAAAGAGTCATGAATCAACTCAGAGAAAGCCAGAGAGAGAGAGAAAGTGAGGGACAAAGTCAGAGACCAGCCAACCCACAGAGTCAGCACTCTTACAAACAGCTGTCGTTATCCCAAGAAAAACAGTGATATGAAACTGGAGATGAGAAGAGTGGATATAGTGTTGACAAAAAAGGCCCTTAGCAGGCCCTTTTCGAATCTTATGTCTTTTATTAAACTGGCCTTTTAGTTTGGTGTCACTTCTCAAGTAATTTCATTCTTTATAGTTTCCAGCAATATGCCACTTCAGCACCACGATGGAAGGATTTTGCTGATGATACATATCCCAGTGTGAACAGTCAGGATGACAGTACATGAAAGTTTTTCATTTCATACTTCCATTTCAGTGCCAATGAATCTAATTTAATATACTGTACACCATGTGAAAAGAATCCTGGAACAACTCCCTTTTCACTCCAAAATCCTTTCACTCTAAAAACTCTTATTACTGTAAAAAACTTTAAGGAAAAATACATTTTTTATGTTTTTTTAATCCATGTTACCATGAGAAACTTTGGTTGTGAATTAGTTAATTGGTGTCAACACTACTGTATGGACATTGAAGAAATTTTAGCTTTTAAAAAATGATTTTTGTTTACTTTCTCAGATTCACTTCTAAGCAGCTAAGAAACCAACACAACCCAGATAAATGCCATAATGACCTGAAATAGCTTGATTGCTCCCTGAAGCCCCTTCAAGGTTTTCAAGAAGAAGAAATCCTACTTTCTTCCCATAATGTGGGCAAAAAGAATGGTTTTCACAAAGCTGCACTCCACAAAATGGACAGAACATCCTACTGTTTTGGTTATTTTTAAAACTTTAGAAAATTCACAAAAATGTCTCATCAAGAACTAAACATGTGCACTCTAATCAATGCTGCTCTCTTACCTAACAAGCAACAAATCTGTTTTGAGAACATGTTTCCATTTTAAACACATTTTTATTTGTGCACCGTTTTGTTTATGCACACATTTTTGTTTGCGTTGTGTTGTTTTTTGTTTGTGCACGCATTTTTGTTTGTCTTCCCATTTTTTGTTTATGCACTTCTGGACAGCTGTACAATTTCAATTAGTTTGACACTTTAATATCAATATTTTGTCTTAAATTGTGTAAGTCCTCTACTGTATGTCTGATTCAATTTAATGTGCTGTTTTCCAAAGCTGTTCGTCAGATTTTAATATCAGGTAATAAATTACCTACATACTGTACATGCAGAACATTGATATAAATTAGGAAAAGTAGAGATACCAGTAGTTGCTTCCCAGTGTTTCCCCAATAGTTTAGTTTTTAATCATTACGCGTTCTGTATGTAAACAATTCTCTGCATGCAAGTGTATATTGAGTTCTGACCGAGGAAAAGAAAACATAGTATCCTAGTTTCTTACATATATAATGATTGCATTGTATTGTTCTCTTATGCTTGCATTTCCATTATCTGCAATGCTTCCAATGTCTTAAGAGAAAAAAAAAACTAAATTAAGCTGTATTAAGAATTCTCTTTGTTAAGTGTGCACAGACATGCTGGTGATTGGCCAGTGACTGTGTGGATAATATGAGTGTTGTACATTTAATTTTTTTTTTTTTTTGTTAAACCAGCAAAGTAATATTTGTTTCTTTTTCTTTGGTAAATGTTACATTAACAAAAAAATTACATTAACAAAACATTTAGCATTTTAATTAACATAAATCCAGAAACAGTCTCATTATTTCATATAAAAACAACATGGTTGACATGTTTGCATATATTTAGAATTACTGGAAATGTTTCATTGTACCACAGGAGCACAGGTCCAATCATCAAAGCAATACATACAGATGGGCAGTTTTACGATTTTAAAGTTTTTTTAAGTGGTTGGAAATCTGTGACTTTTTGATTAATAGAATTTCATGACTTTGCAGTATGTACACAAGTTGGTTCTTTTGTAATGTGCTGCTGTTTCAAATTTGGATTTGTTTTTCCTTACATGTTACTGTTGAAAGAGCAAGTATTTGCTGTCTTTTTCTGAGATAAAGCCAAGAATTTTTGTGGGTTGGCTCATAGAAACTCCTATGCAAATAATTTACAGACAATGAATTTTCCTCCTTTCATGTTCTATAACATTTAGTACATAGTATGACAAAAAATTTTAAATGACCCTGTTCTGTTAAAAGCATTTTGGCATGTTGCAAACTTAATTTGCAGAATGTGGAAGTTCTGCAAAACATTCTGCAAAATGCATTTTCTTTGAATTTAATATGTTTAATATTTATGGTCCTTGGCATCACAGAGAGTACATAGCACTTGGCAAGGCAAAACCAAATTTCTATGACTCACTTTTTACAGTGTAAAAACTCATAATTAAATGGTGCTATAGGACTGGATATGCTTTAAAAATAATGTATGGCTCTCCTTCACATGAAGGTACTGTACAAAATTGTATGTTTAAATATATATGACCACAGAGCTATCTGTTGTTTATAATGAATATGGTTTTAAGTAGGTTGTCTTCATAACAGGAGTCCTTTGTAAGTTCACATTTAAATGTAAA